>NW_004444307.1:253508-258859 GCF_000243295.1 Trichechus manatus latirostris
TAGATTTGACTCATGGGCTATAGTTTGCTGACTCAGGAAGTAGGGCACTGAATTTAAAAGTCAGGATTTTTAACTGGAAATCTGTTGGTAAAGCAGAAAGACAAACAAAAGGAGACGGGTAAAAAAAATCAAGAGTTGTGTCAGAAAAACAGATGCAATGGGATGAAGAAAGAGTGGAAAAGGAGGTAAATGGACACCATAAATATAGATAACTTTATTGTGAAAATCAGCTATGAAGAGGAGGCCAGAGATGAAATAGTACCCATAAAGAGGAAAGTTTTCTGAAAGTGCTAGATGTTTAGATGACACAATTGTCTTTGGCAAGATTTGTAGTGAAATGAATACCAGCCCTTCATGTTCTGATCATTTAGGTTTTGGGAAAAACAGACCTAATTCTCTTGACAAATGTTAATTCTGGTGCTCCTTGATAAAATATAATGGACATATATATCACAATAGAGGGTTAGCAGAGAGTCTGAAAACTCTCTGGTAATACTAATGTACTTTAGTGTATCATCCTCATAGACTTAAAAGTCATTTGGTAGTGAAGGGGATAGTATAAGATAGTTGTGAGGCCTTATTCCATTACTGCAAAAGTCACCGAAGCTCTGTCTTAGAAGCACATCTGAATGAGAACCCTTGGAAGACAATCCATAAAACCAAACCAAACTCATTGCGGTCGAGTCAATTCTGACTCATAGTGACCCTATAGGATAGAGTAGAACCGCCCATTGGGTTTCCAAAGAGTGGCTGGTGGATTCGAACCTCCAACTCTTTGGTTAGCAGCCATGGCTTTTAACCACAGTGCCACCAGCTACCCATTGTAAAACAAGGGGCTATAAAAGACAGTCTAGTCTAAGAACTCATAGCGAAGGATATTCAGGGCCACCCATGTCCTTTTCCTTGTAGGGTTTCAAAGTTGCAGACAAAATCAGGTGTTCTAATTCTTAGAGGGAGGCCTGTCTGATTCAGACTCTTTTGCTAGCCTTTACTCATGCAAAGTCTGCATATAAGCAATGGCACAGATATATAACTACTAGGCCAAGTAGCTGCAGCGAACCTGGCAGCAGAAGTTTACTGAATAAGGAGACCACCTGGCTCACAGTTAGTTTCTGGATGTAAAGTAGACAATCTGACACCTCAATTATAACAAAATCGTAGTCACATTCCAGGTGTGACATGACAATTCATTTCTTATGCTTGGTTTCCCTAATTCAAGCTCCCTAGTGAATATTGTGGTCACTGGAGCCCTGGTGGCTCAGTGGTTAAGAGCTTAGCTGCTAATCAAAAGGTTGGCAGTTTGAAGCCACTAGCCACTCCTTGGAAACCCTATGGGACAGTTCTACTCTGTCCTATAGGGTCACTAAGAGTTGGAATCAACTCAGTGGCAACTTTTTTTTTTTAAATTTGGTTTAAGCTAGAGGCTTTGGGAATTGGTGGTGCAGTATCTGCAGATTGCAAGGTTCACCGAAGTTCTCTTTCCCCAGGTCCACCCATCTACAATTGAGTTAATGCAACTTCTGACTCTCACTTCTTCGGGACATGTAGGGGAAAAGAAAAAACTATTTCTTTCAGTGGTTGCATGTTGTACCGGTAGCAGTGCCATACAAGAAAATAGCAGAAGTAAGTGGAATTTACTAAACAGAAAAATGTCATGTCAACTCTTTAGTAAACGAGTTGTAAACTGGTGCCCCTTGCAATTCAGAAACCTGACTAAACTTGGTTTATAATTCTTGAGAACTTTGAGGCCTGCTAGTAATTTCAAAAATTTGCCTATAGTCATAACTCCCATGTTGTCCTCTGTCTCCATCTATTCTCTACCACTTGAAAGAAATACGCTGCTGCTTCACTATTTTCCACAAAAGATTTATGCACCAATCACGTTATTATTTCAATAGTTTTCTGGAAATAACCACCTTCCACTAACTCCCTTTATTCAGCATTAATTTACGTCCCTTTTCTCCTTTTATACTCCCTGGCTCTGTGGGGGCAGGGAGAAGGGAGTCTGCTTTTCCAACTATCTCAAGACAAGGGCACTTTTTGAGAACTTTTTGAGAATCCATAAATATTGGCTTTTTCTAACTAAGAGAGAGGATATATCAACTACTAAGAGTATAATACTCATCTCTCAAATTCAGCATAGGGCTTTTCTCTCAGCCAGATTTTGAGGTTACTTAAAGGGCAGTCCAAATTTCTAATTCAATTTATCCCTTTCAATTATAAAAGTACATGAAATAAAACATAAAACAAAATTGAAGTGCAAACCTACAGGCTGGCCTGAATAGCCTTTTCTCTTTTGCAATCCTAATTATATAAAGAATTGTACAGCATTTTAAAGTTTCTAAAACTTCCAAGTTGTAGATTTAGGGAAGCGTTGTCCTTCATACTATTTAAATTGCAGTTTGTAATGATAATGGGCACCAAAAATGTACCCAGTTGTTCAGTTTATGAACTGTAACTTTATACTTCCTTTCTGTCATGATTTCAATTATGTTCTCCCAAAAATGTGTGTATCAATTTGGCTGGGCCGTTATTCTTGGTATTGTGTGATTTTCCTATATGTTGTAAATCCTGCCTCTATGATGTTAATGAGGGAGGATGGGTGGCAGTTGTGTTATTAAGGCAGGACTCAATCTACAAGATTGGATTGTGTCCTGAGGCAATCTGTCTTCATATATGAAAGAGAGAAGTGAGCAGAGAGACGTGTGGACCTCGTACCATCAAGAAAGCAGTGCCAGGAGCAGAGAGCATTCTTTGGACCCGGGATCCCTGTGCAGAGAAGCTCCTAGTCTGGGGGGATATTGATGAAAAGGCTGACAGAGAGAGAAAGCCTTTCACTGGAGCTGATGCCCTAAATTTGGACTTTTAGCCTACTTTACTATGAAGAAATAAATTTCTTTTTGTTAAAGCCATCCACTTGTGGTATTTCTGTTGTAGAAGCACTAGATGACTAAGACACCTTCTTTCTCTTAGCCTTATTAGGACTATTTAATAGTCCTAATTCATTTTAAAATGTTTATTTCATATTTTAGACAAATTTATACTGATGAGCCCAAACTCAAATAACATCTTTGTTTGTACATGATCTATAGGCACTTTATATTCTGTTGACAGTGTTTTCAAAAATTTAACTGTATTATAACTTTTTTTAGAACTCAATTTTCTTTCACAAGATGCTGTATTTTTCTCCAATTCTTTATATAGGCTGTTTGGAAATTGGCTATGCCATGCAAATTAGGACTAACATAGAAATAGGTTTTAGTGCCAGAATCAGGATCAAAAGAGTAAAATAACCATAGTTTTTATTAGTAAAAGCAGTGGTTATAGAAAAAAAAGTATAGTAACTGTTTTTTATTTTCTCAATTGCTTTTGAGGAAAAAAAATATCAAGAACTCAAAGGTCCTTTCTCTAACAATATTTGGAAAATGTCAGGTTTCTACTGATAGAAGATGAAAGGATAAAAGACTAGTTTAATGGTTCTTTTGCTCAGTACTGACTTGACCAGCTATATCAGAACCATGAACATCCATGAACATCCTGCAGATAGTCTTATTGTATGTTGACAGATTATACATCTTTCAAAATTCAGGAACAAAGATGATAATAAATGGAGGCAAGGCATATATAATGCCCAAGAGCCCAAGAAAACAGATTAACAGCAACCAGGGTTGTGACCGGAAGTCTAAGTGAAAATGATTTTTAGAGCACATTAGAATCACCCGGGAAGCTTTAGAAAATCGTAATGCCATACTGCACCTAGACCAATTAAATCAGAGTTGAAAGAGTGAGACCCAAGTATGGGTATATTCTTAAAGTTCCTAAGTAAATCTGATATGAGATTAACATTGTGAATCAAAAATTTAGAGACTGAGGGTGAGGGGCCAAGACAGGGGAGTAGTCAGATGTTTCCTGTGGCCCCTATTACAATAAAGATTAGAAAAAAACAAGTGAATTGATTATATATGACAATCTAGAAGTGCTGAACATCAAAGGCAAAGTTGAGAAATTGGACTGAACAGCAGAGGGACAGAGAGACAGTTCAGAAACAGCAAGGAGTTGTCAGACCTGACCTGGCCTGCACCAGCAAGCTACAGGTTGGATCAGCTGGCATGTACGGTGAGTCAAGCAGTGACACTCGGAACACATTTTCCACATTGGGAGAGACTGAGCAGCAGAGAGTCTGCTCAACCCAGTGAAAAGTGGTGCTCAACTGGCACCTAACCTACCGCATGGATCAAAAAAACACCCCCTTTTGGAAGAACCTGTCTCCCATTTGCCTGTCCCGTCTCTGCTCTGCACAGGTCCCAGTCTGGCTTCAGCAATTGCCACACTCCCTGGGTCAGAAGCAGGACCTGTTGCATACCGTGAGCCAATCTCCTGGCTTTGAAGAGGGAAAAAAATAACAAACCAGAAAAAATAATCTGCCAGCTCCCCTAAGCCGGGAACTCAGGGAAGGTACAGCCCCTTTGCCTAGGCACAGGCATAAAGGGTCCACGGACTTTGAATGCCTTTCACCCCTGCATAGACCTATGTGGTCCCATTTCAACAGCTAGGCCCTCATTAGCACAGTACAACAGGGTATTTTCAACTAAATCAGCTATAAGGGGGAGTGGCAGATTAGTGACGTTTGACACTGCCCTTCCCATTAAGCAGGGTCCTCAACTATCCACATCAGGGGCCAGATGACTGGTGGCTCCACCCATGCCACCTAGCCACCTGCAACAAGAATAAGTGGTGCCTCTCAATCCTTCAGCCAACACAGCATCAGGTACCCATAGTCTGACTGCTAAACCCACCCACATACACACTTTAGGAAACAGGGGCATACTTTCCTCCTAGACACTCAGGGGCAGCCAACAGCTCCTTGCCTTGCTCAGCACATGACACCCTATTGCAGCCAGCTACCTGTGCCTACTCTAATCACCCTGCCAATCTAAGACTGTATGTAACAGCCCGCACCACACACTTTGTGACCAATTACCTGGACACCTGAGCTGAATGAATACAAGAAAAGTGGATGGAATCCTGGACTCACATACTTGGTAGCAGCTCTAACCACCTGGTGACGGGACGATAGAGCTTCAAAGATGCCAATAATAAAACTAGGTCACATAAGCAGCCTGGTTGAGCATATCAAAACAAAACAAAACAAAACAAAACAAAACAAAACATGAAGCTAGGACACAGTAAGCAAACATAAAATAAATAAATATAATAACTTCTTGCTGCCTTGGAGACAGCAGTCAATATCAAATCACATAAAGAGGCAGACCATGATGGTTTCAGCAAGTGCCAAAACAAAGAATCAAGAAATCTTCCAGAGGAAGAGAACTTCTTGGATTTACCAGAGG
>NW_004444307.1:262902-264071 GCF_000243295.1 Trichechus manatus latirostris
AACAACAATGGATAAGAGGAAAAGAAAATACATAAAGAAAAACAACTCAGCACAGACAATTAAGTGGAACAAAGAAACTGTCAAGAACACACATAAAAAGACATCAAAGCACTAAACTCATACCTGTCAATAATTACGCTGAATGTAAATGGACTAAATGCACCAATAAAGAGACAGAGAGTGGCAGAATGGATTAAAAAAACACGATCTGTCTATATGCTGCACACAAGAGACACACCTTAAACTTAAAGTCACAAACAAAAACTCAAGGGGTGGAAAAAAATATATCAAGCAAACAACACTCAAAAAAGAGCAGGAGTGGCAATATTAATCTCTGACAAAATAGACTTTAGAGCAAAACCCACCACAAAGGATAAAAGAAGGCACTATATAATGATTAAAAGGTCAATATACCAAGAGGATATAACCATAAAAAAGAATTTATACACCCAACGACAGGGCTCCAAAATAAATAAAACAAACTCTAATAGCATTGAAAAGAAAAAAAGTGAGCGCCACAATAGTAGTAGACTTAATACACAGCGTCTAGTCTCTGAAATCTACAAGACTCTGCAAAACCCCAACCACAAAAAGACAAAAAAAACAATTAAAAAATAGGCAAAGGATATGAACAGGCACTTCACTAAAGATGACATTCAGGTGGCTAAGAGATACATGAGGAAATGCTCACGATCATTAGCCATTAGAGAAATGCAAATCAAAACTACAATGAGATACCATCTCACCTCATAATCCAAAAAACACAAAATAATAAATGTTGGAGAGGTTGTGGAGAGACTAGAACACTTATACACAGCTGGTGGGAATGTAAAATGGTACAACCACTTTGGAAATCAATTTGGTGCTTCCTTAAAAGCTAGAAATAGTTGTACCATATGATCCAGGAAACCTACTCTTTGGAATATATCCTAGAGAAATAAGAGCCATCACACGAATAGATATATGCATACCCATGTTCATTGCAGCACTGATAACAATAGCAAAAAGATGGAATAACCTAGGTGACCATCAATTAACAAATGGATAAATAAATTATGGTATATTCACACAATGGAATACTATAGAATGATAAAAAACAACGATGAATCATTGAAACATCTCATAACATGGATGAATCTGGAAGGCATTATGCTGAGTGAAATCAGTCA
>NW_004444307.1:265765-266750 GCF_000243295.1 Trichechus manatus latirostris
CATAGTTCATAAAGTGTTCTACATCCTACTTTTGTGAGTAGCATCTGGGGTCTTAAAAGCTTGCGAGTGGCCATCTAAGACTCATCTATTTGTCCCATCATGTCTGGAGCAAGGGAGAATGAAGAAAACCAAAGACACAAGTAGAATATTAATCCAAAGGACTAAAGGCCCACGTAAACCACAGTTTTTGCCAGCCTGAGCCCAGAACTAGATGATGCCTGGCTACCAACAACTACTGCTTTGACAGGGATCGCAACAGAAGAGAAAAGTGTAAAAGAAAATTCAAATTCACACACACACACACAAAGACCAGACTTAATGATCTGACAGAGACTGGAAGAACCCGTGAGACTACGGCCCTCAGAAACCCTGCTAACTCCGAAATGAAGCCACTCCCAAAGTCCACCTTTCAGCCAAAGATTAGACAGGCCTATAGAACAAACAAGAACATGTTTGGAATGTGCTTCTTAGTTCAATCAAGTATATGAAACCAAACGGGCAAAAATAGCCAAGAGAAGAAAGCAGAAAGGTACAGGAAAACTGGACAAATGGATACAGAGAACTCAGGATGGAAAGGGAAAGAGGGAGAGTAGTGACACATTGCAGGGATTGCAATCAACATCACAAAACAATTTGTGTATAAATTTTTGAATGAGAAACTAATTCACACTGTAAATTTTCACCTGAAACACAATAAAATTTAAAAAAATATTTAGTTAATGTATAAAATTTAGAGGTCATGGTACCTATTTATATCTAGGTATATGTATGTCTCTAAATTTTGGGCTATGTTTTAATATCAAGTACATGACTCTAAATACTAATTAGGAGCCCTCGTGGCATAGTAGTTAAGAGCTTGGCTGCTAACCAAAAGATTGGCAGTTCAAATCCACCAGCTGCTCCTCGGAAACCCTATGGGGCAGTTCTACTTTGTCCTATAGGGTCACTATGAATTGCAACCAACTCGACGACATCTAACAACAAC
>NW_004444307.1:267495-274653 GCF_000243295.1 Trichechus manatus latirostris
CCCAAGACACAGATTTTCAGGCTACATATAAGCCCAGAATCAAAACAAGAGCCACTAAGGGAAATCAGTGCTAGGACCAGAAACAAGTTTTAATTAAAAAAAAAAAAAATCTTAACAAGCCAGTGGAGATGATTGTGGAAACATTCATTTGTGTATTAACTCAATTCTTTTTTTTTTGGACATGATAACCCTGTACTAAATTTAAAGGGACTTTGATCTGCGTTCTGAGTTTAGTTCTGACTTTTAAAAGCTGATAATACAGAGGGAAAAAACAAAAGAACGACAACAACAACAACAAAAAAAACCAAACAAAACCTTAAAGCGTGAATATGTAAAATTGTTTCTTGGATATACCCTGAATCTTAGTACCAACTACCTCATTAATCCTCAGTCTACCTACTCACTGTGTGTGTTTATTTGTTTATTTATTTCAGTCTAAACTGTACATTTAGTTAAAAAGTTTGAGTTTCCCTTTCTTTATAGCTTATACTTGTATTTTTACATTTATATTTTTATTCTTTGAATGCACTTTTCCCCATTCTATTTATCTATGCGTAAATGACAACATCTTTCTTGTGGACTGAGTACAAATTGTCTAAAGATCTACAATTGTTTGTAAAATCTCCTGATAGAATATGTTTATGAAAGTTGTCAGCACTAAAATACCCTCCCAGTAATAGCAATTCAATTACAATAGTTAGTACTGAAGTTGTCTTTTATTAGAAGGAAAAGCAGCAGCCTACCTCACTCTCCCCATGCCTTCTACCAGTAATTAATTGTTTTGGATGTTTGTTCTTGACAAAGGACAATGACTAACTGAGTTTGCTTCAGAATCTTTTCTGTTATGACTTATGCTATCATATTTTTCCCATCTTTAGTATTAGATAATTTCTGTAGACATATCAGAGATACATTGTTTGTTATTCCATCATTTGATATACTTAGTTCATTTTAAAGTAGTGAAAAGTAGATTAACTTAATCTATTGCCAAACACAGAAACACAAGAGTGAATAGCCGTATGGACTCAGAGATTTCAGTGACTCATAAATACATTTTAATTATGAATATAACAAAAGCAAATAGTCTTTAAATTTATGATTAGTATTTGTTATATAGTGATCACAGAAGGTCAAAAAATAACATCAATGGCTAGAAATGGTTTAAGAAGACTAGAATGTTCTCGATGAAAAGAGAGGTTTTTTTTTTTTAATAGAGTAACTCACATGGAACAGTTAATTGTGATAGTATTTAAATTGTTGTAAATGTTCTGCCGTTAGAGTAGTTAGGAAAGAAAACACAAAGTATACACATATTTTTTTTCAGAAAGCATTGAACAGTCGATTGATCCTCAGGCTGAAAGAAACATTACTTATGTGAAATATATTTGTACATTCTCCAAAAAATTAGTTATAAGGAAAAAAGTAAATATGAAATTGTCATAAAACCAAAACCAAATCCATTGCTGTTGAGTCAATTCTGACTCGCAGTGACCCTATAAGACAGAGTAGAACTGCTCCATAAGGTTTCCAAGGAGTAGCTGGTGAATTCAAACTGCTGACCTTTTGGTTAGCAGCCATAGCCCTTAACCACTGGGCCACCGGGGCTCTGAAATTGTCATAATATATGATAAAATATAAGATAGTCTAGAGATACAGAAACCTATTTTATGAATATTAAACAGTTGAGATACTTCTATTGCAAGTCATAAAAATTGAGGGCTCAAGAGAAAAAAGTAAAATGAACTTTTATTTGATCTAGAGGAAAATGAAGACTTTAGAAGAATGTAGGAACGTCTAAGTAAAGCGTATCAAGATAAGAGTGAAAATATCTGCCACAAATAACCTACAATCACAGTAGAAATACATAGACACAAGGACACAGGTGAGGAGAGAAAGATTGATGGGCTAGCATCTAATATGTTTTCAATGCATTTTCATTACTCTAAAAGCTTAGAAAGTCAAACAAAAAAGCAAAGAGAGTTAAACAGGATTAGCCACATTCTGTAGCTGTTAAAAATAATAATCCTGCTAATGTAATAGTAATAATATTTTAAAAGATGACGTTTATAATTATATGAGCCTTGTTGCCATAGTCACTATACTTTTAGCAAACAAATTCTTTAATACACCTACCAGAATTAAGAAGTTGACACACTTGTAAATTACCTAAAGAGGGAAATAGATGATATTGGAAAGAACTAAAGGGACAAAAGAAGACAAACATTAACGAAAATATATGATGATCTTTATCCATCCATCCATCCATCCATCCACCCATCCACCCACCCACCCACTCACTCATCCATCCATCCGTCCATCCATAACCCATTATTGAGCACCCGTTATGGATGGAAGCACTGTGTAAGGCCAAAAACGAGCTTGATGCCTCTTTAAAGACTTTTGTTTGGGGCAGATAGTGGGGTTTGGGTTATGGCTGCCATGTTACAGAACAGAGAAAACCACCTACAAAAAAAATACTCATTTTAATTCAAAAGTTTCTTATTATGCCATAGTCCATCTCAGTTTGCTTTGGAAGCCATATTATTCTAAAACAACAACCACCACACACACAAAAAAGTGCCAAAAACACTCCCCCCCCCAAAAAAACCTTTTAAATGTTTTCAGATAGTTATTTTAATAAAGATTTATAAAGAAGTAAACAGCTATATAGTAAAATAATAACACAAGGCATTTGCTTAGATGGCATTTATATCTTATTGCTCTATTTTAATGATTAAATTTTAATGATTTAAGCAATTACGAAAATAAGTATTAAATATATTCAAATTTATTAGGAAACCTAGATTGAAAATATGAGAGTTCATTCCCTTTCTTACATTTAAAAGAGTTATCCAGATTATTTTGGTTTTCTAATAAATATTTGAGCTACCAACCTTTTTGTTTAATTCTATTATGTTGTCCAAGGGATAGTTGTGTCAGGTTAGGCAAATATATTATCTATATTCAGAACTTAAATATGGTTAAAATATTGTGTTTTGATGCTGAGATGACAAAGAGATGGACTCCGCTGGGCCGTCTGTTGTCTATTTAGCACAATCGCCTATGTCCGTCCCTTTCTTCAGCGTCCTCTTCCCTATATGGTTCCAGGTTAAAATTTACTAATGAGAGGAACTTCCTTATGATTTAAAAGCAGAAGTGAAGCACAGGCATCATTCTAGAGAGATCAAGGTCATCAGATATAAACATAGAAATAAATATAGAAATTATACCAGATGCAATGGTTTCATACATACATGGTCGCTTCCCAGACTGCTCCACCTGTTACATATCATAGTGTGGTGGGTTATGTAGGTCTCATTACAAGTCCTCACCTCATGATGTCAATCTGACGGCTAATCTTGCTTTTTTTTTTTTTTTTAAAAAAAAAAATACCTTCTAACCTGCAGTGGCTTTTTAACTTCAATGCTTAAGGCTGAAGTTGTTCATGGCTTTGTTTCTAATATTCCATCTGGCGAGGACCACGTGCATAGTCACCACGTATGTTGTTGTAAAAAGGTATTTGCAGTGAAGAACTCTATAGTCTTGCAACGACTTCTTCATTGCAAATACCTTTTTATAACAAAATAAACGTTAACCATACAGGTGGACCTTGCCAGATGGAATACACAGGAATCAAATCGACTATATCTGTGGAAAGAAATGATGGAAAAACTCAACATCATCAGTCAGAACAAGGCCAGAAGTGGAACAGACCATCAATTGCTCATATGCAAATTTAAGTTAAAGTTGAAGAAAATTAGAACAAGTCCACGAGAGTGTATCCCACCTGAATTTAGAGATCATCTCAAGAATAGATTTGATGCATTGAACACTAATGACCAAAGACCTGACAAGTTGTGGAATGACATCGAGGACATCATACATGAAGAAAGCAAGAGGTCATTAAAAAGACAATAAAGAAAGACCAAAATGAAAGTCAGAAGCAACTCTGAATGTTGCTCTTGAACACAGAGTAGCTAAAGCAAAGGAATAAGGGATATCATTGCTCGTGTCAGATGGATCGTGGCTGAAAGCAGAGGATGCCAGAAAGATATTTACCTGTGTTTTATTGACTATGCAAAGGCACTTGACTGTGAGGATCATAACAAATTATGGATAACATTCTGAAGAATGGGAATTCTAGAACATTTACTTGTGCTCATGAGGAACCAAGAGGTACTTGTTCAAAAAGAAAAAGGGAACACTGTGGTTTAAAGTCAAGAAAGGTGTGCGTCAAGGTTGTATCATTTCACCACACTTATTCAATCTGTATCCTAAGCAAATAATCTGAGAAGCTGGACTATATGAAGAACGTGGCATCAGAATCGGAGGAAGACTCATTAACAACCTGCACTATGCAGATGGCACAGCCTTGCTTGCTGAAAGTGAAGAGGACTTGAAGCGCTTACTGATGAAGATCAAAGACCACAGCCTTCAGTATGGCTTCAGAACTCAACAAAAAGAATGCAAATAATCCTAACAACTGGACTGATAAGCAACATGATGATAAATGGAGAAAAGATTGAAGTTGTTAAGGATTTCATTTTTCTTGAGGCTGTCTATCTCTCTTTTCAATACTTTTAGAGTTTGTTTTATGAATTTTGGAGCCCAGGCATTGGGTGTGTAAATATTTATTATAGTTATATCCTCCTGGTGTATTGACCCTTTAATCATTATATAGTGTCCTTCCTTATCCTTTGTGGTGGATTTTACTTTAAAGTCTATTTTTTTAGAGATCAATATTGCCACTCCTGCTCTTTTTCAGTGTTGTTTGCTTGATATATTTTTTTCCATCCTTTGAGTTTTAGGTTGTTTGTGTCTTTAAGTCTAAGGTGTGTCTCTTGTAGGCAGCATATAGGTGTATTGTGTTTTTTTGTATCCATTCTGCCACTCTCTCTCTCTTTATTGGTGCATTTAGTCCACTTACATTCAGCATAATTATTGATTAGGTATGAGTTTAGTGCTGTCATTTTGATGTCCTTTTTTGTATGTTGTTGACAGTTTCTTTGTTCTACTTAATTTTCTGTGCTGGGTGGTTTTTCTTTACGTGTTTTCATCTTTCTCCTTGTGGTTGATTTTGTATTTGCTGAGTCTTTATATTTTTCTTGCTTTTTATTTTGATGTGTAGGATTGTTAGTTTCCTTTGTGGTTACTCTAATATTTACCCCTATTTTTCTAAGTTTAAACCAGTCTTTTATTTCTTTATATCACCTTGACTTCCTCTCTATATGAAAAACCTATATCTACATTTTTTAGTCCCTCTTTTTTGTTTTAATGTTGTCATCCTTTACATATTGACATCTCTGTTTCCCTATTTTCAGTGTTTTAGCTTTGATTTATTTTTGTGACTTCCCTATCCGGGTTGATATCTGGTTGCTCTGTCCTGTGTTCTAGTCTTGGGTTGTCATCTGATATTATTGATTTTCTAACCAGAGGACTCCCTTTAGTATTTCCTGTAATTTTGGTTTGTTTTTTGCAAATTCCCTAAACTTCTGTTTATGTGGAAATGCCCTACTTTCACCATCATATATGAGAGACAGTTTTGCTGGATATATAGTTTTTGGTTGGCAATATTTTTCCTTCAAGGCTTCATATCAGTCATCCCATTGCCTTCTTGCTTGGTTTCTGCTGAGTAGTCTGAGCATATTCTTGTTGACTCTCCTTTGTATATGACTTTTTGTTTATCTCTAACTGCTCTTAAAATTCTCTCTTTATCTTTGTTTTTGGCAAGTTTGTTTATAATATGTCCTGGTGACTTTCTTTTGGGATCTACCTTGTGTGTGTTTTGATGAGCATCTTGGATAGATATCTTCTCATCTTTCATGCTATCAGGGAAGTTTTCTGCCAACAAATCTTCAACAATTCTCTGTATTTTCTGTTATCTACCCCTGTTCTGGTACTCCAATCACTTGTAGGTTATTCCTCTTGATAGAATACCACATAATTCTTAGAGTTTCTTCATTTTTTAAATCATTTTATCTGATTTTTCCTCAAATAAGTTGATGTTAAGTCCTTTATCTTCAATCTCACTAATTCTGACTTCCATTGCCTCAATTCTGCTCCTGTGACTTTCTATTGAATTGTCTAATTATGAAATTTTATTGTTAATCTGGATTTCTGATTGTCGTCCCTCTATGGATTCTTGCAGCCTGTAAAATTTGTCATTATGGTCTTCTCTAATCTTTTTAAGTTCCTCTATTGTGTGTTCTGTGTTTTCCCTAATTTACTTCCTGATATCTTCAAGAGTTCTGTATATTAACCTTTTGTATTCCGCCTCTGGTAATTCCAAGAAATTCTCTTCCTCTGGAAAATTTGATTCTTTATTTTGGGAGCTTGATGAAGCCATCATGGTCTGCCTCTTTATGTGATTTGATATTGACTGTTGTCTCCAGGCCGTCAATAAGTTATTATACTTATTTATTTTATGTTTGCTTACTGTGTCCTAGCTTCTTGTTTTGTTTTGTTTTGATATGCCCAGATAGGCTGCGTGTGTGAGCTAGCCTGATCACTGGCCCCTTAAAGCTCCAACATCCTCCCACCAGGTAACCAGACCTGCCACCAAGTATGTGAGCCCAGGAGTCCAACCACTCCTCCTGTATGGATTCAGCTCAGGTTTCCAGGTAGGCGGTCACCAAGTGTGTAGTGCAGCCTCCCCCCTACAGTCCTACACAGGCACGGGTGATTAGTGTAGACACAGGCATCTGGCTGCAGTAGGGAGTCACATGCTGAGAAAGGCACAGGGCCGATGGCCACCCCCAAGTGTCCGGGAGTAAAGCATGTCCCTGTTCCCTAGAAAGCATAGGTGGGTAGGTTTTGTGGCCGGACTATGAGCACCCAATGCTGTTGGCTGTAAGGACTGGGGGGCAGCACTTCTTCTTGGATGCCTGTTGCAGGTGGCTAGGTGGCATGGGTGGAGTCCCCAGTCCTAAAGCCTCTGAAGTGGACAAGTAAGGAGCCTGCTTAATGGGCAGAGTAGTGTCAAACATCACAAACCTGCCACTTCACAGCTGAAACAGATGAAATTAAACTTCAGGTATATACCCTGTTGTACTGTGGTAATGAGGACCTACGCTGTCGAAATGGGCCCACACGAGTCTCTGCAGGGGGAAAAGCACTCAAAGTCCATGGATCCCTAATACCTGTGCCTAGGCAAAGGAG
>NW_004444307.1:275732-287987 GCF_000243295.1 Trichechus manatus latirostris
ACTCTTAATGAGATGGATTGACACAGTGGCTGCAACAATGGGCTCAAGCATAACAATGATTGTGAGGATGGTCCAGGACCAGACAGTGTTTCTTTCTGTTGTACGTAGGGTCACTCTAAGTTGGAATCAACTCGAGGGCACCTAACAGCAATAACATGTTTCTAATTATCTGATTGTGGTCTTATCTGCTTGCACATTTCCATATCTTTATTCCTTCAGCCTCTTCCAAACTCAGACCCCTATAATAAAGCCCTTTTTCTGTACTAACTTTTTTTTGGCTGTGTTTTACTGTTTGGCGTCATTAACAGTGCTGTGCCAAGCCATATTGGAGCCTGATATTTTGCTTATCATTGCTTTTATTTCTTTAATTTTTTTACATACTCCGTCAAAATATTATTTATTTCAATTGCTCAGTTTGTTTTGTCATCCCCTTAAATTTTGCTCCTGAGGTAATTCCCTCACTTGCCTTACTTTGGTCCCTGCCCTTGCTCTTAGCATGTTAAGAAGTATCAGTATTCATTCACTACTTCTTGCTTACCTTGTCCAGTCAGAAAAGTGACATCAAAGTGAACCAGAATGATATCCAAAATCCATACTGTTGTTTTAGGTGCTGTGGAGTCAGTTCCACATCCTCTTCTGAATCTAGCTTGAATTTCTGGCAGTTCTCTGTCTATGTACTGCTGCAACCACTTTTGAATGATCTTCAGCAAAATTTTACTTGTGTGTGATATTAATGATATTGTTCTATAATTTCTGCATTTGGTGGGATCACCTTTCTTTGGAATAGGCATAAATATGGATCTCTTCCAGTCGGTTGACCAGGTAGTGGTCTTCCAAATTTCTTGGCGTAGACAAGTGAGCACTTCCACAGCTGCATCCATTTGTTGAAACATCTCAATTGGTATTCGGTCATAATCCATACTAGCAGAGTATGTAACAAGGCCACAAGTAAGTTTATATAGCTCTTAGGTAAGATGATAAATGTATATAATTATCTTTTTCAGGTGACAGCAAGCTTACTCTTGTTGTTTTTACTAACAGATATCCATATCTGTCTAACTATATATCTACATCTATTTGCTTGATTGATAGCTGCATACCAGGTACCAGGACTATGTTAATTTGTTCTTGTAAAGCAATTATATCTGGACAAGGAGTTGCATACCAGGTACCAAAACAAAACAAAAAGTCGATTTCAACTCATAGCTACCCTATAAGACACAGTAGAATTGATGCATAGGGTTTCCAATGCTGTAAATCTTTAGGGAAGCAGAGTGCCACATCTTTCTCCTGTAGAGCTGCTGGTAGGTTCAAATTGCCGACCTTTCAGTTAGCAGCAAAACCTTAACCACTGCATTACCAGGGCTCCTTATACGAGGTACCAGGACTGTGTTAATTTGCTCCAGTAAAGCAATTTTATCTGGACCAGGAGCTGTAAGGGAAGTCAAAACATGATTAAGTTTTCAACAATCTATTATCATTGTTCAATATTCATCTGTATTATTCACAGTCAAACAGAGAAGTTGAATGTGTCTTTGGTAGGGATAGCCACCCCTTCCTCCTTTAAGTTTTTGATGTTGGCACAAAACTTTGTAATCTTTCCAGGGATGTATTATTGTTTTTGGTTTACTATTTTTATAAACAGAAGCAGTTTCAGTTGCTTTCTCTTGGCAATTTCTACCATAATAGCTATTAGTACACAGCTAGGGGAACCAGTAGAGGGAATTCTTCCAGCTACTGAGTGTGTAAATGGACTCTACATCAAAATTTTATTAAGCCTATACCTGGAATTGCAGACCAAAGTGATGTTTTGGGTCCCAAGAAGTTAATGTCAGTTTAGAACCAACCAGAACTATCTAAAAAGTCTGGGAATTTCCTTTTCCTTAATGCACAGTCATCCTGCTGTGGCTGCCTAATGTGGTGATTCAGATCCTCAGCTTGGAAAAACAAACAAACAACAAAACACCTCTATAAAGTTTTTTTGTCCTAATTTACAATTCAAGTACATTATTAGTACACAGCACATCTATTTCAACCCTAGAGACATCAGCCATTGTGAGTACTGCTCCAACCCTGATGCTCATTATAGTACCCACCATCATCCTATCTGTTTTGCCTTCATGTCTGGATAAACCCTGCAGGACTTCCACCTAAGAGCCTGGTGTGTTCACCAGGGCCTCCTCACTTGGAAAGTTCTTAACTCTAATCCTTGTCTTCTTAGCCTGATGTGACTACTAAACTCCTAGCTTTGCTTTTCAGAGGCTATTTAGTTCTCACCTTCATTCCACATGCACCTTTGTTTTCAGAAAATATCCTGAGTTTAACACTGGTTTAGAGATGGACTCAACCCTTATCCCTCCCTTCTCATTAGGCTAAGTTCTCATCTTCCTTTTGCTGCCTCTCAAGTCTTTTCAGCCCTTTGAGTGAATCAAAGTTCTATTCCATCTCTACTCCTCAGTAGTGATCTCTGCCCAGGGAAAATACAAATTATCAAACTCTTGCCTGAATCAGAAAATGCCCTGAGAGAAAAAGGCTTCAGAATGTCAGCTCATCTCTTCACAGTTCTCCTGTCTTGGGACTCCACTGCCCTTGGTTGATACATCAGCTCTCCAATGAATATATGCATTTGCGTATCATCCCACTTTAGCTGCTCTTGAAAGAGGCTTTGTTAGGCCACAAACTACTCCATCATACTCAGCAGCAAAAGGCGCCCTTGCTATTTGAAAACATGAAATTGTTGTAATTGGTTAAATCTTAACCGGAATGTTTTTTGGATTAGCAACTCCCATGCTCCAAATGTCTTTCCATGCTGTCTTATAAAATAATCTTATGGACAAGTATCAGGCCATCCTGCTTTATTTTCTAACAGGAGTCTTTAAGATTTTGTTTCCATCATTATTATTCAGGAATTTTTATTTATTTAATTTTTTTTCATAAATTTTTTTCCTTGTAATCACTAATCCTGTTCAATGCACAGATTCAGGTCTTTTGTTTTGGATATTTAAAAGCATTGCATTTGCTTTTACTTTGCTATAATTTTTTTCTGGTATTTCCTTTAGAACAAATATTTAATTTTGAATTTCTCTTACATATTCCCACACCAATCTTCTACTTTCCTAACATTTTCATTTCTCTGTTCTTTCACTTTGAGTTTGGGGAAGAATTTCTCTACTTCTTTCCTATGACAGCAATATGAGTTACTAAAAGATGAATTCTGCAGTTAGGATTTCATTTTCTTAATCCACTTTTTTTTCACTGAAACACTTATTTGTCTTAGACATTCATATGTAAATCTCGGCTCATCTTTTCTTACACCTCTGTGCTTATTTTTCATGAACTCCATGTTGTCTTCATGTTAATAATGTCAGAGTTTGAAATGTTGTTCTGTGTTTTAAAAAAAGCTAATGATTTTTTCTCAATTAAGGTCTCCTTTAGTTATTAGAAAAACAATTTTCCATGTCCTTTAGTAAGTTTTCATAGAGGAAATCTTAATTTTTCCTCTAATTCAATTATTCTATAGTGAAAAAATATTTATCCAGACCAGGGATTTGCCAATAGAAAAGCCATTTGGTTCGCTTATTTCCCGTATTTAAGAGAGGTAAAAACTTTTATCACAACTACAATTAGAGTATGGAGTGACATTTCAAAGCTCTAGCCAATGCTCTGTACCTACTAGGCATTCAACTAGTATCACTGAATTGTACTGAAGTGGGCTAGTCTTTATTCTAGGACACTAAACTGGAGGGATATACACTTATTAGTGTGGATGCTGCCAAGGCTCTTCACATTTTTGTCCTATGTAGAGTGTTTAATGTATGTGAACTAAAAACTCCAAATACAACGTGCCAGTAAAAGTAATTCCCCATCTTCTCAAACCCTACCTCTGACCTCTCCCCCTGAAACAGTGTGTGCTCAGCCGTTTGCCAGGAATGCTAGTCTGTAAGTGGTTATAGAAGGGGCTGATATCGATGGACCACCTAAAAAACCATTCCTATTTAAAATGTAATGTTATTAGCCTTACTGCCTAGCCTTCTGGTTGTTATATAACTGGTTCCCTGAACAGAGGTGCAAATAACAGGAAAAGGAAGAAATAATTTCTTGCATTTCTTTTATCTGGGAGGTTGCGTTTTAGATTGAAGAGCAAGTTTTAGAATGTAATTTTTCATTACAGTCCATTATCTTTGCTGTTATTATAGTTTCCACCAGCTATAAGATGATTACCAATATTTTCTCATTTCTTCTGTATCTTCAAAGCTATTTTAATTGCAGCTTGACCCAGGAAATGCTAGATATATCTTTAAACAAGAAGTTATTTCTATAACAAATTTATAAAAATTGGGTATATTTTTTTCCTTAATATTTTACCTTTAGGGAGGACATTTAAGAATTTTATTTAGCAGAATAACCATGTGAGAAATTGAACTTTTTCTCAACTCTAGGTACAACAGAAAGGAAAGGAAAACATGCCTCCATATTATGCATTTAGTTACATGTTAATCACATGTCTTCCTCCAATAGAATGTAAATTCCTTGAGTAAATACTTGTTTTGGTTTAATACTGTATGCACAGTGTCTAAAACAGTCCTGACATGTATCATTTCAAAAAGGAAATTTATTGAATGAATTAACCCTCCATTTTCCTAAAGGTGCATAAAGCTAAGACACCTGGAAGTAGAGTTGCCATTTCAGAATAAAACTCAAAATTCTGTTAGTATAGTTGGGCAATAAGGAAACAGTGTCTTTTGTCTAAAAGCCAAAATTCAAAAAGGAGGTTAAGTTAATTTTTGCTAGAGAGAGGAACTACCATCCATGCACTTTAGATTTAGAAGGGGTAAGGTGGCCTGTTTAGAGTCCCTGGGTGGTGCAAATGATTAATGCTAGGCTGCTAATTGAAAGGTTGGCAGTTCAAGTTCACTGAGAGTCACCTTGGAAAGAAAGCCCTGGTGATCTACTTTTGAAAAATCATTCACTGAAAACCTTATGGAGCAGTTTACTCTGACACACATGGGGTCACCATGAGCTGGAATTGGCATGAAAGCAACTGGTTTTTTTTTAGGGTGGGCTGTTTACTCACAGTTTCCTTGGATTCAAACAAGACTTGGGGTAGAGGTGGTCATTAGGGAATGGGAGGGACAAGGATTGTGGGTTCCATTTTTGGTGAAGATAGGTTCTCAATCCTCATGACTTAGGGAGCTTTACTCGAGGCCCTGAGAATCAAGTTTGATAAAGAGAGAGGAGCTCCCAATGGAGATAAAGAGCTGTGCAGCTTCAATCACTAAGAATTGAAGACTAGAGTCTTTTTCTTGTTCTTGGTTGATATGAGCTTTGTGGTTCTTTTATCGTCCAACAAAAGAAGAAAATACCTAAATTCCTTTAGCAGTTCCCCAACTGTTTAACTATTAAACAGCGCTATGCTTCTCAATTATTCAGTTTTATGAATTGAACACCTCTATGCATTAAACTTTTTTGGGGGGAGGTTATACTTATTTTCTTAGGCTAACTTTCCAGAAGTGCAATTGCAGAGTCAAAGTAATGAATGATTTCAATGACCTTCATTCATAATGCCAAATATTTTTTAAAAATATTGTTTTCACCATAATTTTACCACAAATCATGAATGATAACACGCATTAAAACACAACTTTTCTGTCTTTAGCCATTAAAATGTCAAAATTTGTCATTTCTGAAATTTTTTGCTTCCACGTATGGTGGACAAATTTTCTATATAAACCACTTTAAAACTAATTTAATTTCATCCTTCGTGAAATGTCTCTTCATTTTCTTTACTCATATATAATGGGAAATGAGCATTTCTTAGAGATTTTTGGGAGGAATCTATTCATAAAATATTGTGACCCTTTGCCTTTGATATATGTTGGAAATACTGCTCCATTTTTTAAAAACTATTTTTAGTAAGCCTTGTTTAATTAAAACCTATATTTTTTGTCCTCAATTGTTTGTTGTCGCTGTTTAGAATGTTAGGCATATTTGTTTTATTCTCTGATTTTATTGAGATTGTCTGGCATTTTACTGTTAATTCTGATCTTGTTTTTAGTAGGAGAGGAAAAACAACCTTTAGTATATTTAGCAGATAACCTACAATTTCAAGTTTTAAAAAGAGATTGTTTTTACAGTAGCTGATTGTTGTTTTCAAGCAAGAAATAGTTTTTTCTTTATTTTATTAAAGAAAAAAACTGTATCCATCCTTGTTTCACATTGTTGTCGTAGTTAGGAGCCGTTGAGTTTGTTCCGACTCATAGTGGCTCTAAGTACAACAGAACGAAACACTGCCTGGTTCTGCACCATCCTCACAATCAGTGTTATGCTTGAGCTCATTGTTGCAGCCACTGTGTCAATCCATCTCATTGAGTGTCTTCCTCTCTTTCGCTGACCCTCTACCTTACCAAGCATAATGTCCTTTTCCAGGGGCTGGTGTCTCTTGATAACATGTCTAAAGTATCTAAAATGGAGTCTTGCCATCCCTGCTTCTAAGGAGCATTATAAGGAAGATGAATATAAAGTGTCTGGGGATTTTTAGATAATCTATGTATTTAAAAAGTGTATAACCATATTTAAGTTTTGAATATTGCCGGATATATCTCCAAAAGTAGAACTTGGTAACTCATAGGATTAGCAGGTCAGTCCTTCTCTACCTGTATTTTGTGATTATTCTGATGTTAAATTTTATTATTTATGAAAGCAGGAATATTAAAAATGAAATAATGGAATAAATATACGTATATACATATGCATATAAAAATGAATGTATACAAATATACATATATATTTATGTGTATGTATGTGAAATTTAAATATATGAGAAAGAGATGAAAGACTATTAAAAGGCTCATGAGAAAGTCAATGATTCTGGATTTTATAGCTGATTTAACAATGTTTTTCCAATTTTCCATAGTACAATGCATTTCTACAAGTTTCTACAATTAAACATTTCTACTATATGATTTGCCTGATTCTCTATATCTTCATTAAATATTTAAAAGCTTTTTTTGTTTTGACTTTATAAACACAATGCTATGTCACTGCAGTATCTGTCCGTAACAAGTGAACATAACCACATTTTATTTCTCTCTTCTCTCTTCAAATGAGTGTTTGTGGCATAAATTAATCTACATGTGGTTGATGTATTATTGCTCACTGGCATCTTCTGACATCAACCAGAAAAAATCACCTCTCAACAAAAGCCAAGCTGTGAGACACCAGGTGGGAACTGAATTTTTTACATATTCTGCCGTTTCTTTCCAGATTTGGCATATGGTCATTTCATAAAACTTTATAGAAAAATGCTCAGACATTTAAATTTTGACAGGACAGACCAGATACAGAGAGCTGACAACTTTAAGTGCTCTAGTTATTATATTGGAACACTGATTTCTTATTATATTGCAACACTAAGCAACACTAATTTCTTGTTAAATGATCCATACTGTGCACTGGAATTACATAAAATTGATATTTCCCTCCAATATTTTGTTAGTTAAATTATTTTCTAGTTTTGTAGGCCGTTGAATAGTCTGGTTCTATAGTTTTAAATGTGTTTTTTTACCCTTGTATTCTCTCACTACCGAAAGTTAAAATGTATTGCATCATAGCAATCTCTACTACTGTAGAAATTTGGTTAATTTGGAAATTAAATGTCTTCTTCAATTTTAGTCTTTTATATAACGCCACATACTTGTGTTAGTCATCTAGTCACATACATCGTGGTCTAAAATTCATTCCATTTGCATCTTCTAAACTGTAGGAATATTACAGGAATATAAAGTCTGAGGTTGGGACGCTGAATATGAGTTTTATTGAGAAGCAAAGATTACTGACCTCATATTCACCCTTGTGCTTACTGGTTGAGTTAATAGAATGGAACTCATGCCTCACAAAGTTGGTCATATTTTGATCCTGTATTATTCCATTTTGCAAAAGGAAATCATACTACCTATCTTTTCTTCCCCAGCTTGGTTTCATGCATAAATGATATGGGAACAAATAATTTTGTTTTAAATGTAGCCATAGTTACAACAAGAGTTGAAAGAAATAATACAATTTTAATGGTCTCTTCTTATCTAGCCCAATCTATTCATGCAAGATAATCTTCTTACGAACTCAAAGTCCTTGGGGATATGAAAAAAGATGATTAAAATAATCTAAAATTATCTTTTAGCCATCTGGGAGTGTGCAGATTGGTAGAGTCATCACTGGAATGATGATAAAAGAAACTCCTTAGAGATATTTTGATTTTTTGAGAGAGATGGGCTTCTGAATGAGTTGGGGGAATATGAAGAGGAGCAGACTAATGACAGAAACTAGAAACTAGAGGGGGACATAAGATGAAGACAAGACTTCTAGATTTTGGCTGCTTATAGTGGTAAGAATGACATAGGAAACTGAGGAGTCTGATCCTGATAAAAAAAATTCAATAATTTTTTAAAACATGGCTTTGAATTTATATGATAGGTTCATTGAATTTATTCCCTAGTAACAGAAGTTAGGCCAAGAAGGGGCACTTAAAGAAAATAATCAGGATAATGAGTCTGGTCCATCTACTTCATTGACTCCTAAGTCATCAGGTCTGAAAAGAGGCCAATGTACCTCTAGTTCACAAATAGAATATCTAATGCACAGCATAACATTGGTTCCAAAATTTTGTATTGGGGAGTCAGATTTAATAGCTAGGGGATTTAAAAATTCATTTATGTTGAAAATTCAATTACAAAAAGTTTAAAATCACTTAGTAGGATATGATCTGGTTACAGTGGTTAAGATCTTGGAGTCCAAAACAACTGTATTAAAATCATGTTTCCCTAGCCTTATTAGCTGTGTGACTTCATTTAAACTACTCATCTCTGAACCTCATCTTTGTCTTATATAAAATGAGCATAATAATATAATCCTTACAGGCTTATGAGGGTTAAATGAGATAAGACATGCCAAAGTATTTGATACAGACACATAGTGTATTTTAGTAATAGTTATTATCATTATTATTACCAACATAATCATTATGATATCTAGTTATAGGTGACAGCTTCCAAATCAAGAGAAATAAATGGGTGGTGATTTCAGACTTACACAAGAGACAATACATAGAAGTCCAATCTATCTATTCAGCCTATTTCACCAAATGTAACTATAGCTAGAAAGTAAACAGTAGTGGAGATTGAAATTTGAGACTAGGTGCAGCATAGCAAAACCATGATCTTCCAAAAAATAGGCTATTAGGTACCCTCAGACTGACATTTGAGCATGTTGAGGATGGGGGGAAGTAAAGTAAAATATAGACCAAGATTTTTTGGAATGAAACATGTTGCAGGGGCTTGAGCAAAAAAGAGCAAAGAAAGAGAACGGTTATAATAGTGTCAAAGTAGGACCAGAAGTATTCTAATGCAGTTCACTAAGTGTGATCTAGTACTCCTAAAGTGCCTCTTGAGATTGACGAAAAGCTTGATGTTGACTGCAAATAACCTCTAACTGTTGTCAATTTTTGAAATTGCAGCACTGTTTGGATAAGGAGCTATGCAGATGACTATGTTATGGGTCAGAGTTTTGGTTTCATAATGGGGTTACTTATCTCTGATGAAAATTTCTGGTATTGGCTTTAGCCTACTCCAACAAGTGATCATGAGTTTTGAAACACCCACCACATTACTGACACTTTAATTTTTTTTTGTGTGTGTGTGCTAACATAGGCAAGGTCCGTACAGATTGAGTCATCTTTCAATCTTCCTTCCTGAGCACTTTGCAAGCAAAGCCAAGAGAAAATAATTCCTAACATATGATAAAATTTTGGATTTCATTTTGAATTTCTAAAATTAAAAGTTATACAACTGAGACAAGAGATAAATGCTGTTTTAAATAAATTTCAATTTTAAGCATATGTTTGGAAGAGGTGACTTCAGAGAATGAGTGGGGATTGCGAGATTGTCAATGCTATCTATACATGCAAGTAAAAGCAGAATTGAGATCACAAGAAGCAGCGAAAAAATGGACTAGAGACCATCTTTATAAGACCATTTTGGATATATTAAGTTTTGTCAATTTGCCCTGTTTATTATTTTGATACTCATGTTTCTTTTTATGTAAGAGCAACTGGCAAAATTCTTAAAATCCGAAGGATTCATGTGTTTGTTTATATCAAAGAAACGATGAGAGTGTGTTTCATTTGCATCTAAACCAAAAAAAAATCAAACCTATTGCCGATGAATTGGTTCCGACTCATAGCGACCTTATAGGACAGAGTAGAACTGCCCCATAGGATTTGCAAGGAGTAGCCGGTGGATTCAAACTTTCAGCCTTTGGTTAGCAGCTGAACACTTAACCACTGTGCCACCAGGGCTCGCATTTGCATCTAGTCTTTAAAAAACATCGAAGTGATGGTAGACAGTTACAGTGGTAGCTATAAAGTGGGAAAGCAGCCCGAGTCATTGGTGCATACGATAGAGAAAAGAGGATAGCAGGAAGAAATGAGTTGATTTTTAGAAAATTCCTAGGATCCTGTTCTTTAAACTTTCCTTCTTCTAAACTGGAACACGTAAATTCAAAAATAATGTTAAGAGTAGAATAAGCAGGTTGACTGCTTTGCAAGATACTATACTGAGCCAGCAAGAAATGCTCAGTGATATCTAATATAAAGTAGGTAAACTCTAACATTATGCAAAGGGATCCTTGTGGCGCAATATTTATGCACTCTGCTGACCTTAAGGTCAGTGGTTGGAACCCAACAGTTGCTCCTCAGGAGAAAAGACCTGGAGGTCTGCCCCCATAAATATTATAGCCTAGGAAACCCCATGGGGCAGTTCTACTCTGCCTTATAGTGTTGCTATGAGTCAGAACTGACTGGACAGCACACAACGATAACAACATTAAGCAGGAGGTTTGGATCCTTTCACCTTATTTATTCAATCTGTATGCTTAACAAATAATCCAAGAAGAAAGCAACATCAGAATTGGAAGAAGATTCAATAACAACCTGCAATATGCAGATGATGCAACCTTTCTTGCTGAAAATAAAGATATCTGAAGCACTTACTGACAAAGTTAAAAGACCATAGACTTCAGTGTGGATTAAACCTGAACTGAAGAAAATAAAAATATCAAAAAGTGGACCAATAAATAACATCATGATAAATAAAGAAGAAATCGATATTGTCAATTATTTCATTGTACTTGGATCAACAATTCTTGACTAGAAGCAGCAGTCAAGAAATCAAAAGAAGTATTGCATGGGGCAAATCTACCGCAAAAGACCTCTTTAAAGTGTTAAAAAAGCAAAATGTCACTTTGATGACTTAGATGTGTCTGACCCAAGCCATGATCTTTTCAATTGTCTCATATGCATGTGAAAGCTGGAGAATAAAAAAGGAAGACAGAACAATAGATATGTTAAAACTGGTGTTGGCAAAGAATAGTGAATACACCATGGACTGCCAGAAGAATGAACAAATCATCTTGAGGATATTGTAGAACAAGCATTATTTTTGCCATTGTCATCAAAGTAGAGGTAGATATCTCCTGATAATACAGTAACAGGATTCTCACATGATGAAATACCACTACAGTAGTCTTTATTTTTTTTAGCCTATTCCAGTGTTATTTGTCCCATTAACAAAGATTTCTGTGTAATTCCTCTTGAACTGAGTAAATGGCAGTAAATCTCTTGCTACTGATAAGATGCAGGTTGTTCAAGGCCAGCAATGAACAAAGCATGCAATTTCACTCTATCACCAACAGTTATTTTCACAACTGAATTTACAAATTCCATCATTGCCATCATCACTAATATCTTATGATTTTGTACACTTTAAAACCATTGAACAATTTCCCCATCTTCCAACAGGTACGTCATTATCAATATTTAGTATCTTTTCATATCAACTTTAACTTATTAGCAATTTTATCTGATAAACTTTTGGGGTACATAGCAAGGTTTGTTGGAATCCCTGAGTTGTGCAAAGGGTTAACATGCTCGGCTGCTAAATGAAATGTTGGTGGTTGGAGTCCACCCAAAGGTGTCTCACAAGAAAGTCCTGGTGATCTACTTCTGCAAAATCAGCCATTGTAAACCCTATGGAGCACAGTTCTATTCTATTGATACACATGGGACCACGATGAGTTGTAATCTGCTCAATGGCAACTGGTTTTCGGAACAAGATTTGATATTATTCACTATTCAATCAGGAAGATTCCATTTTCAGGTTCAATTTTAAACGTCATAAGAAGACAAATTTCCCACTAAATATTTAT
>NW_004444307.1:296653-317297 GCF_000243295.1 Trichechus manatus latirostris
TTTATCTCTTCATTTGATGTTTTAGGGTTTCAGGATTGTTGTATTCTCTGTTTGGCTTAGTTTTTCAGATCTTTGCTGTGGAGGGACGGCGTGGTGCTTCTGTCTAGAGTGCCATTTTGCCGGAACTCCCCATGAATAGTATTTTTATGACTAATTCTTTAAGAAAATCATCAATTCCTTATCTTTATTAACTGCAGCAATATGCACTGAAAAATTATAAGTGTTTATAATACCATTTCATGAAGATTTAGAATTTTTTATCAAAAGACTATTAAACACGTATTAGTAGAAAGAAAGTGGTGAAAACTTTGCTTTTCACAAAAGAAATTAGGAGAAAAATAAGTAAAGCAATGCTTTTTACTTTTTTTAATTAAGGTAAGATTTACATATGGCAAAACACTCTCTTTTTATTGTATGGTTCCACAAGTTTTGACAAATGCATGTACTCATGTAACCATCACCTCCATCATCCCCCCATGATTCTCCGATACCTCTTTGTAAATATCTCTTCCTTCCACACTCAGGCCCAGGCAACTAATACTCTTGTTTCTGTCACAATAATTTTGACTCTTCCCAGATATCACATAAATGGAGTGATATAGTATTTGACCTTTTGATTTTGACTTCTTTCACTCATCATAATGCATTTGATTTCCACCCATTTTGTTGCATAGTGTTCCTTTTTTAGTGATGAACAATATATGTACCAGTTTTTTCACTCACCATTTGAAGAAATTTTGACTTTTCTAGTTTTTAGCAAATATGAATAATATCACTATAAACGTTTTCATACAAGTATTTGTGAACAAAAGTTTTCATTTCACCTGGAAGTGTGATTACTGGGTCATATAAGTATGTATTTAACTTTAGATGCATCTGCCAAACCATTTTCCAAAAATGTGCTATTTACATTTCTACCAGCATTGAATGAGAGTACCAATTGCTCTGCATCCTCATGCATACTGTGCACTTTGTATTTTTTGTGTGTGTGTTTGTGTGTGAACATATATGTGTGTGTGTTTTAAGTTATTCTAACAGGTTTGTGCAGCTTGGACTTCTTCCTCCAGTACCATCAGTTATTAATCATATGCTATCTCACAAAATGGCTGAACATTGACCAATTCTTTTTGGTACAGTGATTGTGTGTATTCCTTCCACCTTCTTTTGATGCTTCGTACGTTAGTCAGTATTTTGCCCTTAGAATCCTTCAATGTTGCAACTCAATGCTTGAATTTTTTCTTCAGTTCTTTCAAATTGAGAAATGTTGAGTATGTTCTTCTCTTCTAATTTTCTAATTCCAGGTCTTTGCATATTTCATCATAATTCATTAATTTGTCTTCTCAAGTCACCCTTAGAAATCTTCTGTCCAAGTTGCACTGAAGGCATTGGCAAAAAACAAGGCCCCGGGCATTGTCAGAGTACCAGCTGAGATGTTTCAACAAACTGATGAAATGTTGGAAACACTCACTCATCTAGGCCAAAAAATTTGGAAGACAGCTACCTGGCCAACAAACTGGAAGAAGGCCATATATATGCCAATTCCAAAGAAAGATGACCCAACAGAATGTGGAAATTATTGAACAATATCACTGATATCACACGCAAGTAAAATTTTATGGAAGATAATTCAAAAACAGTTGCAGCAGTACATCGACAGAGAACTGCCAAATTCAAGTCAGATTAAGATGAGGCCATGGAATGAAGGATATCATTGCTGATGTCAGATAGGTCTTGGCTGAAAGCAGAGAACACCAGAAAGATGTTTACCTGTGTTTTATTGACTATGCAAAGGCATTTGACTGTGTGTACCATAACAAATTATGGACAACATTGCAAAGAATGGGAATTCTGGAACAGTTATTTGTGCTCATGCACAGCCTATACATAGACCAAGAAAAGAACAAGGAATACTGAGTGTTTTAAAACAAGAAAAGTTATGAATCAGTGTTGTATCGTTTCACCATAATTTATTCAATCTGTATGCTGAGGAAATAATCTGAAGTCTGGATTATATGAAGAAGAATGGGTCATCAGGTTTGGAGAAAGACCCATTAACAATTTGCAACATGTGGAGGATAGAACCTTGCTTGCTGAAAGTGAAGAGGACTTGATCAAAGACTATAGCCTTCAGTATGGAATACACCTCAACAGAACGAAAATAAAAAATCCTCACAACTGCACCAATAAACAACATCATGATAAATGGAGAAAAGATTGAAGTTGTCAAGGATTTCATTTTACTTGGATCCACAATCAATGTCCATGGAAATAGCAGTTAAGTAATCAAATGATGTATTGCACTGGGCAAATCTTCTGCAAAAATCCTCTTTAGAGTGTTAAAAAGCAAAGATATCACTTTGAGAACTAAGGTGTGCGTGGCTCAATCCATGGTATTTTCAACCAAAAGCTGGACAATGAACAAGGGAGACCAAAGAGGAATTGATGCATTTGAATTCTGGAATTGGCAAAGAATATTGAATATACCATGGACTACTAGAAAAACAAAATCTGTACTGGATGAAGTACAGCCAGAATGCACATTAGAAGCGAGTATGGTGGGACTTCGTCTTAAGTACTTTGGACATGTTGTTAGAAGGGATCAGCCCCTGCAGAAGGACATCGTGCTTGGTAAAGTAGAGGGTCTCTGGAAAACAGGAAAACCTTTGACGGGATGGATTGACACAGTGGCTGGTACGTTGAGTTATACTTACTTTAGCAAAGCATGTTTCTTACACATTAAAAAGATAATATAACAGCAATTATTTTTCTATTTTTTATTTGCTTTAGAGAATTTTTCTTCATGCTGTTATAATATTTTTCATCCATGGAGTAAAGCCAACAATAAATAACCTATCAGGATCAATTCCAATGTTGTATAATGTATGGGTTATTAACAAAGAGCCAACACTCATCTGTCAGTTTGCCACACTGTGTGGTTTGCATGTTGATTGCTAAGATGTTTTAAGCTATGCACCAGTATTTCAAATGCCAGCAGGGTCACTCATGGTAGACAGGTTTCAGTGGAGCTTCCAGACTAAGACAGACTGGAAAGAAAGAGCTGACAATCTGCTTCTAAAGTAATTAGTCAGTGAAAAACCTTATCAGTAGCAGTGGAACATTGTCTGATATAGTGCCGGAAGATAAGCCTCTCAGGTTTGAGAACACTCAAAATACAACTGGGGAAGAGCTGTCTCCTCAAAGTAGGCAACTTTTTAGAATTTTTTTTATTGTACTTTTGATTAAAGTTAACAGAGCAATCTATTTTCTCATTAAACAATTAATACACATACTGTTTTGTGACATTGGTTGCCAACCCCATGGTCAACGCTCTCCCCTTCTTGAACTTGGGTTCCCCATTACCACCTTTCCTGTCCCCTCTTGCCTTCTCTTCCTTGCCCCTTGGCTCGTGTGCCCTTTCAGTCTCATTTTCTTTTATGGGCCTGTCTAATCTTTGGCCGAAGGGTGATCCGCAGGAGTGACTTCATTACTGAGCTATAAGGGTGTCTCGGATCCATACTCTTGGGGTTTCTCCAGCCTCTGTCAGCCCAATAAGTCTGGTCTTTTTCTGTGAATTAGAATTTTGTTCTACATTTTTCTCCAACTCTGTCTGGGACCCTCCATTGTGATCCTTGTCAGAACAATCGGTAGTTGTAACCGGGCACCATCTAGTTGTGCTGGACTCAGTTTGGTGAAGGCTGTGGTAGTTGTGGTCCATTAGTCCTTTGGACTAATCTTTCCCTTATGTTTTTGGTTTTCTTCGTCTTTCATGGAATAAAGATTTCAAGACCTTCCTTTACCTATGTGGCACAACTCAAAATGAGAAGAAACTTCTGCAAGCATCCATTAGTACCTGGAATGTGGAATATACAATCTGGAAAAATTAGAAGTGGTCAAAAATGAAATGGCACGCTTGAAGATAGATATCCTAGGCATTAGTGAGCTGAAATGGACTGGTATTGTCCATTTTGAATTAGACAATCATATGGCCTACTATGCTGGGAATGACAAAATTAAGGAGAACAGTGTCACATTCATTGTCAAAAAGAACTTTTCAAGATCTATCCTGAAGAACAGTGCTGTAAGTGATAGGAAAATATCCATGTGCCTATGAGGAAGACCATTTAATACAACCATTATTCAAATTTATGCACCAACTACTAATGCCAAAGATGAAGAAATTGAGATTTTTACCAACTTCTTATTGATAAATGCAATCAAGATGCATTGATAATTACTGGTGATTGGAATGCAAAAGTTGGAAACAAAGAAGAACTATCAGTATTTGGAAAATATGGCTTGGTGATAGAAACAATGCTAGAGATTGCATGACAGAATTTTGCAAGACCAATAAACTATTCATTGAAATACTTTTTTTCAACAATGTAAATGGCAACTATACATGTAGACCTCACCAGATTGAATGCACAGGAATCAAATTTATTAGATCTGTGGAAAGAGATGATGGAGAAACTCAATATCATCAGTGAGAAAAATGCCAGGGGCTGACTAAGGAAGAGACCATCAATTGCTCATATGCAAGTTCAAGTTAAAGCTGAAGAAAATTAAAATTAGTCTATGAGAGCCAAAGTACAACCTTGAGTATATCCCACCTGAATTTAGAGACCCCCTCAAGAACAGATTTACACATTGAACACTAATAACTGAAGACTAGACGAGTTGTGGGATGCCATCAAGGATATGATATATGAAGAAAGCTGAAGGCCATTAAAAAGACAGGAAAGACAGAAAAGACCAAAATGGATGTCAGAAGAGACTCAGAAATTTGCTCTTAAACGTTGAGTAGCTAAAGTGAATGAAAGAAATGATGAAGTAAAAGAGCTTAACAGAAGACTGACTGAAAGGGCGGCTTGAGAAGACAAAGTAAAGTATTATAATGAAATGTGCAAAGACCTGGAATTAGAAAACCAAAAGGCAAGAACATGCTCAGCATTTCTCAAGCTGAAAGAACTAAAGAAAAACTTCAACCCTCAAGTTGCAATATTAAAGGATTTTGCAGGCAATATATTGAATGACACAGAAAGCATCAAAAGAAGATGAAAGGAATACATAGAAGCACTATACGAAAAAGAATTGATAGACATTAAACAGTTTCAGAAATTAGCATACGATAAAGAATCAGTGGTACTGAAGGAAGAAGTCTAAGCTACACTGAAGGGATTGGCGTAAAAACAAGGCTCCAGGATTTGACAGAATACCGATTGAAATGTTTCAAAAAATGGATGCAAAACTGGAAGTGCTCACTTGTCTATTTAAAAAATTTGAAAGATAGCTTACCTGGCCAACTGATAGGAAGAGATCCATATTTATGCCCATTCCAAAGACAGATGATCCAACAGAATGTGGAAATTGTCAAACAATATCGTTACTATCACACATAAGTAAAATTTTGCTAAAGATAATTCAAAAATGGTTGCAACAGCACATCTACAGGAAATTACCAGAAATTCAAACCAGATTCAGAAGACAATGTGAAAAGAGGGAAATCATTGCTGATGTCAGATGGATCTTGGCTGAAAGTAGAGACTAACAGTCAGATTGGATTGGTATAGTTGGGTGCAAATATTTTTAGTTATTAGGTATCTTTATTTTTAAGAAACTTTATTTTACTGTATCTATACATTTTTTTTTTATACAGAGATAATTGCTAATTCTTCTGAGCAACTTTTAAAAAATTCAGGGTATATTCTCTTCTTTAATTATCTTGGTGAAGTCTAATGCTTGCATTTTCTTTCCCTGATACATGTTATTATTTCTCTTTTATATGCACTTATTCAGAAAATAAATTCCATTTTTTCTTTATTTTTTCATTTCTTACTTGCTTTCCTTCTCCTTCCCTAAATTACATTCTTAACATAAATCATTTTATCTTATGGTTATATAAATGTGGAATTCAGTTTTATTTAATATATATACATCATTAGTAATCCATCACTACTACTCAATCATTTTAAAACTTGAATATGAAACACATTTTAAAAATACGTTGCTACTGTGCAAAACAATCAATCCATTGTAATTTACCCCTTCAACTCATGCCTTCCTGTGGGTAGGTATTGATTTTTATTTCTTTATGAGAATTTATGGAACTATTACATTATTACATATGCCTGTGTCTTTCAGTCAACTATTCTTTTAAAAATGATTACATTTGGAATAATGGTTGTGAAAATCATGACCTGGTATATGTATTTTGAACTTTTTTTCCTACAGCACTTGACCTATACAATTTTTATTTTTGCTACAATAATCTTGGCTATTAAAAACAAATTCACTTTTTAAAACCAATTAAGAATTCTAACGCTTGTTCTTTTGAGCATCCTTGGTGGTGCCATGTAAACATCAGTGGTTTTCCTTGTTCATGCACACTGAATAGCTTCTGACGCCTTTGCTCTTGGGCGTTTCTTTCAGTAGGACAGAAAATTCCTAGATTCTACTTGGAATTGCATTCACTGAGGTAAATGATAGGAGTTAAGAAGAAACACACTAAAACTATTGTTCTTAATTACTATGAAAATGTATGTGTGTATCTGTGTATTCATACGATCTCATTTCCCAGCATGGTTGATTTCTGCATTAGTTACAATCTATATCAAATTCTATTTAAAGTAACTGAAGAAACCAAAATGTTCTGAGTATAAGGAGAGACCCTATAAAGTGGAGTATGACAGAGTATTTTCATCATAGGGCAGCACCAACAGACAGTACCTCCATATTCCTCAGTTCCTATCTTTCAGACTACTGGGAACTCTGAAAAATCTACTTGTTAATTGCTAAAAATTTTCGCTATAAAAAGAAAAGTAAGTTTAAAATGTATAATTTAATTTTCTGTTACTAGTATACTCTCCCCATTAATTTCCTCAGAATTTCAGAAGGAAAAATATCCATTTCCATGACTACAATATTCAAAGAATCTAAGCTAATTCTGGCACAATGTCCCAAATCCCAGATTGCAGTGATTCTTCATGCCTATTACAGGTTTGAATATTAATGATGTCCCAAAGTGAGAAACTGCACATTTCCATCTGCCCTGAGTTCCAAGAACTATGACTGCAGCTCTCAGCTCTTGACAAATGTCACAAAGAGATAGCTCTGAGCTGCTCATATGTTCACATCTAATATGTGATTTTTTTTTTTTTTAACACTAGCCATCAAAATGGCTGTTTTTCTAAAAGGAGTGTCAGTGTAAGCTACTGACGTGAATAAAACTGTCTCTAGTGCAATGTTGTTATGGTGCTATTATGTAAAATATTTATGTAATGTACTTGAAATGAACAAATGAGAACCAGAGGAAGTACATTAAAATTGTTATTTTAAAAAAAGCAAGAATGTACAGATTAGTATGACTGCAACATTTGTTATTTTTTATAGGATCTCTTTTCATATACCAGTGACTACCACTTGAAGCAATGCTGTGAGATCTGTAGTTGGACTAGTTACTTCCACATCATGATCTAGGATTAGATATACAAATAAAATGCTAAAGAATCTGTTCTTAAATGTATTATATTAACAATGCTGATAGCATCAGTCTTTAATTTATTAAAATAATAGCATCTTTACTATCACTTGCAGTTAGCATTTTACATCTCTCATCACATTTGGACATTTCAGTTTGCATAGATTTGAGTGATCACTTAATTTTGAGAAATTAAGCTATCTCTTTTATCTTTCAACTCACATAAATCAATTTTATGGTAAAATGTTGAAAAGGACAAAAGTAATAAATGTTGTAAAAAAGGCAGAAGAATCTTATTTCTGTTCTTGTATGTTGCCATTAGACAAGATAGTAATGGAGGCTGGCATTTTAAGAAAAAAGAAATGACAGTCTCAATTATTTCTAAAATATATATGCGTTTTAAGGCTCGTATTTAAAACGAAGACTATCTATATATTGCAAATTGGTAGGTGAATTAATAATATTTTTTTTTATCTATTCTTTTTTAAAATTTTTTCTCGTACAAAAATTTATACATACATTGTTATGTGAATCTAATTGCTCTCCCTGTACTGAGACAGCACACTCCTCCTTTCCACCGCTGATTCGGCATGACCATTCAACTAGCTCCTAACTCTGTCTTCCCATCCCACCTCCTGACAGAAGCTGCCCGTTTACTCTCTTGTATCTACTTGAGCTAAGAGGCACACTCTGCACCAGTATCATTTTATGTCCCACAGTCCATTCCAATCCCTGTCTGAAGAGTTGGCCTCAGAAATTGTTTTCATTCTGGGCTGATAGAGAATCCAGGGGCCATGCTTTCTGGGGTACCTCCAGTCTCAGTCAGACCATTAAGTCTAGTCTTCTTACTAGAATTTGAGTCCCATATAATTCTTAGGGTTTCTTCATTTTTTTTTAAATCTTTTTATGTGATTTTTCCTCAAATAAGTTGATGTCAAGTGCTTTATCTTCAATCTCACTAATTCTGACTTCTACTGCCTCAATTCTACTGCTATGACTTTCTATTGAGTTGTCTAATTCTGAAATTTTATTGTTAATCTTCAGATATCTGATTGCTGTCTCTCTATGGATTCTTGCAGCCTGTTAAATTTGTCATTATGCTCTTCTCTAATCTTTTTAATTTCCTCTAGTGCGTGTTCTGCGTTTTGCTTAATTTCCTTCCTAATTTCTTGAAGAGTTCTGTATATTAATGTTTTGTATTCTGCCTGTGGTAATTCCAAGACATTTTCCTCCCCTGGAAAATTTCTAGATTCTTTATTTTGGGAGCTTGGTGAAACCATCATGGATTGTCTTTTTATGTGATTTGATACTGACTGTTGTCTCCGAGCTATCACTAAGTTATTATATTTATTTATTTTATGTTTGCTTACTGTCCTAGCTTCTTTTTTTGTTTTGATATGCCCAAATAGGCTGCTTGTATGAGCTGTTTTGATTATTGGCACCTTTGAAGCTCTAATGTCCTGTCACCAGGTGGTTAGATCAGTTACTAGGTATGTGAGCTCAGGAGTCTGCCCATTCCTCCTGTGTGGATTCAGCTCAGGTGCCCAGGTAGATAGCCACCAAGTGTGTGGTCTAGGCTCTCACAGTCCTAGACAGGCACTGGTGATTGGCGTAGGCACAGGCATCTGGCTGTAGCAGTGGGACACACTCTGAGCAAGGCAGGGGGCTGACTGCCACCCCCAAGTTTCCAGGAGGAAGGTGTGTCCCTGTTCCCTAGGGTGCATGGTGGTGGGTTTTGCAGCCAGACTATGAGCACCTAATGCTGTTGGCTGTAAGGATTTGGGGGCACCTCTTATTCATGGGCTTCTATTGCAGGTTGCTAGGTGGTGTGGGTGGAGCCACCAGTCCTCAGGCCCCTGATGTGGGTAGGTGAAGACCCTGCTTAATGGGCAGAGCACTGTCAAATGGCAAGAACCTGCCACTTCACAGCTGAAACTGTTGAAGTTAGAGTTCCTGTATATACCCTGTCGTACTGTGGTAATGAGAGCATATGCTGTTGGAATGGGCCCACACAAGTCTATGCAGGGCGAAAGAATCTCAAAGTCCGTGGATCCCTTATGCCTGTGGCTAGGCATAGAGTTGTGCCTACTCTGGGTTCCTGGCTTAGGGGATCTGGCAGTTTATTTTTTCCCCTGTTTGTTAATTCATTCACTCTCCAAGACAAGGAGAATTTCTCCTAGCATGTGACTGATCCAACCCAGGGAACTCGGCAATTTCTGAAGCTGGTCTGGGACCCAGTGCAAAGCAGGGAGGTAAATGGGGGAGAGATTTTTTTCCCTAAGAGGGGGTGTTTTTCATCCACATGGTAGACTGTAAGCAATTACTTATCTTTTTCACCGATCCAGGGCTGCTTCTTGCTGGTTCTGTGCAGCCTTGTGGACTCTCAGCATCTGGATCTCTCCCGGTGCTGGAAATCACACCTCCTGAGCACTGCCACTTGCCTGCCTGGCCACACTCTCCTGAGCTGATCAAGCCTGAGGGGCTCAGGCTCTCACCTGGTCAGGTCCAGCAACTCCTCACTGCTTCCAAACCGTCTCTCCCTGCCCTCGTGACTCATTCCAGTTCCTCAACTCTGCCTTTGATGGTCAGGGATCCCAGATTGCCCAGGGCTCCCAGATTGCCCTATATAATTGAATCACTTTTTTCTTCAGGTCTTTGTTGTAAGAGGGTCCACCGGAAGCGTCTGACTACTCCACCATCTTGGCCCGGCCCTGAATTAATAATATTTTAAAAGGACAATAAAAAGAATAACAATGTTAGTTACAGTTTATTGAACATTTAGTAGATGTCAAAGACTCTGCTAGAGCTTTATATGATTTATTCCTAAAACTAAAAGAAATTATGCAAGATAAATGGATTTAGCTCCCTTTTACAATTGTGGAAATTTAAATTCAAGGAATTTGAAGTAATTATGCAAAAGACATCACAATGCTGAATTCAAGCTCAAGTCAACTTGCTAAAAAACCCATGTTTTTGTCACTGCACAATCTCAGAATATGACCTTAAAAATGTAATTAAACATAATAACCACTCCTTTAATTTCCTCTTTAAGGAGCCCTGGTTGTGCAGTGGTTAAGTGCTCAGCTCCTAACTAAAAGGTCAGTGGTTCAAACTCACCAGTTGCTCCCTGGGAGAAAAGTGTGGCAGTCTACATCCATAAAGATTACAGCCTAGGAAACCCTATGGGGCAGTTCTACTCGGTCCTAAAGGGTCGCTATGAGTTGGAAGCCAATGGCAACATTTTTTTTTTTTACTTCCTCTTTCCCATATTCTGTCCATCCACATCAACTCAGGAAAATGGTTGCTGCTGAGAACTGGTTGTTTGAGATGAATAAAATCTCTTCTAACAAAAAGTACTTTGAAGTTGAGCCAGAAACATGGGCATAATTCTCGGTAACATTTCAATATGTTATAAGTCCAGAAGGTATTCTAAACTCCCTAGGCTACACTGGTTTATGATATCTATCCTGTCAAAACCTCTTTCTAGGAAAATTAAAGGTTCAAGTTAGCGGGGCGAGGGATACAGGGTGATGGTGGTGGTGGTGATGAGGTTCCCAGAGGGATTGATCTGAACTTGCAAAATGTGATTTTTTATGGGACCCTGACTATAGTCTGCTATTTTGATTCTACTAAAACCAAGACAAGAAAAGTAGCTCCTTTATTTAACTCATCAGATTTTATTGGTTTGTCTTAGGAAGCAAATCATGACTTTAATGCTGCAAGATGCTAGGAGAAGTAGCACATGGAAATTGTGAGTGTGCCTTCAATTACTTCTTATTTTTCAGAACAATAGTGGGCAGTTATCTTTCCCTTAGTAAGTGATGAGTTCAGTCTTATTTGAAAACAAAGACATATTAGCATTTTCTTTAGCCTTATGATTATTTCCGATTGTGTTTTTCCTTTCATCTTTTGATGAATAAAACATGATAAATAAAACATAAAAGGTGAGTAGATGTTGTGCCTTGTGACAGGAATTTACAACACAGAATTTCCTTCTTTAATTTCCTATTGACTAATTTATTTCATTCTTATTTAGTTTCTGGTGAAGTTTTAGACACAAAATGTGATGAATATGTCTTTTATATATATTGAGTTTAACATATTTAAATATTTTCTGATTAAGCTTGTACAAATTATGACCTCATTGTTTTCAATTGGCAGAAAATAGGATGAGAGAACATGAACCATGTTGAAATGTTTGCTAACTCAGACAATCCCTTACTGAAAGAATTGTAAATAGAGCCCACTCATCTATATAAACACTTATTCCTTGTCAGTCTGAGGATTTGCTAATCACAAATATGACTCTTTTTATTCAAGCATGTCTGTTTACTTTGTTTTCTGATGACACTGTGACTGATGACAACCTTCCTGTCACCAATTTCACAGCTCAGGCAGTTGAAAATATCAGTGTAGATCCCTGGGAATACCTCTGTTGTGTTTCTCAATAAAAATTTAGAGCTGACTGCTTATGAAACCCCATGAGGGGGAATAAGGGAGCCCAAGGCTGCAACATTGCAGAAATTAAAAAAAAAAAAAAATTCTTTAAAAAATAATCCTATGACTTCCACGAATTCACAGCCCCTAGCTCCTCTCAGTTGTTCATGAGGCCCAGTCAGCTGGTTTCCTTTATTATTTATTGAAAAGCACCATGAGAAGCAATGTGTTGCTCCCCATGGTGTTACTTGATAGATAATGAATTAATGAACAGAGAAGCAAAGAGGTTTGTACATCAGGAGGAAAGGAAATGAAATTTGTGTGCAGAAGAGAAGATGCCGGCAGAAAAAATAGAGAGAAAATCTCATTTAATTAATGCAAAAAGAGGTGATCCTGTCCCACACTTTGGTTTATTCTCTCACATAAGGGAAATATTGACAAAAGAAAATAAAACGAAAGGTTAACAGTCTTTTAATAATTGAGACAAGTTCCTTGCCACTGCATAAAATATATCACCCTTCCTCCATTGCCCAATCACGTTTCCTTTCAAAGCCTCACTAAAAGCACATTTAAGATGCACATGTCCAGCAACATTCTGTTGATGGTGCCATATATACTCTCTAAGATGATAGAGACTTTCTCTGTGGTTCTCCTCATTTCCTTCTGAGCCCTCACCAGAACTGCCTTTGATGGCCATAATTCTACCAACAGTCTCTTCAAGGCAATCTAGACTTTTGCTATCGTTGTCATTGTTAGGTGCCTTCGAGTTGGTTCCAACTCACGGAGACCCTACGTACAACAGAACGAAACACTGTTCAGTCTTGTGCCATCCTCACAATCACTGGTATGTTTGAGCTAATTGTTGCAGCTACTGTGTCAGTCCATCTCCTTGAAGGTCTTCCTCTTTTTCACCGACCCTCTACCTTACCAAGCATGATGTCCTTCTCCATGTACTGGTCCCTCCTGATAACATGTCCAAAGTATGTGAGACAAAGTATGACCATCCTCACTTTTAAGGAGCATTCTGGCTATACTTCTTCCAAGACAGATTTGTTCCCTCTTCTGGCAATCCATGGTATATTCAATATCCTTTGCCAACACCATAATTCAAATGCATAAATTCTTCTTCTGTCTTCCTTATTCATGGTTCAGCTTTCACATGCATATGAGGTGATTGAAAATACAATGGCTTGGGTCAGGAGCACCTTAGTCCTCAAAGTGACATCTTTGCTTTTGAACACTCTAACGAGGTTGTCTTAAGCTGGGTTCTCTAGAGAAGTAAAACCAGTAAAGTGTATAAATATATATATAGAGAGAGATTTATATCAAGGAAATGGCTCATGGGGTTGTAGAGGTTGGAATGTCGCAAGTCTGTGGGTCAGAATAGACGTGTCTCCTGATTTATGTAGCCACAGGGGCTGGCGAATCCAAGATTGGCAGGTCAGTGAGCAGAGCTCTTGTTCACAGACTGCAAAGATTGACGAATCTCAAGATCAGCAGGCAAGAGTGTAGGTAAGCTGCTAGCTCAAGTCCCAAGAACCAGAGGTCAGATGAAAAGAACCCAACTGCAGGATCCAGAGCAAACAAAAGCCCACAAGCCTTGCCAGGATGTCCACTTATATTTGATGCAGGCCACACACCCAAGGAAACTCCCTCTGAACTGATTGACTACTCATAGCAGATCCCATTATAGAAATGATCACATTATATCAGATGTCATCCTGGAAGTGATCACAGCATCATATGACTGCCAAACCACTGAGAATCATGGCCCAGCCAAGTTGACACACAACCTTGACCATCACGATAAAAGTGATTATCACCTTTTCTGATACGGATCTAGCAAATGTATGTCAAAAGACAAAAACATTATGTATAATTGTTTTAGTTCAAAAAGTGAAAATTAATTGATCATGAACATCTAGGCATTAATGCAGAAGCCAATACAGTTGCTGTAGACTAAGCAGAGAAGCCCAGTTCAGACCCTTGGTGGCATTCAGGAACCCTAAATTTTAATTTCAGTCCAGCTCTGGACCTGATAAGAGTCTTATCATTCTTCCAGTGTGAAGATGCTTCCTTTGATCTACTAGTTCTCTTTTATTCTGTGTGCAATGAGGTGTTTAGGCTGTTGGGCATGCTCTTTCACAAACCTTGCTTGTGACCCTCTTGGACATAAACTGATTTGCAGAGCTGTTACTAAAAAATCAAATTTTGACATTTCTCTTATAGCCTCATAGACAAAACTTCATATGGGGTCAAAAACCAACCAATCTCTAGTAAAAGTGCCATATCAAATTTCTAATGCATTGTCACTACTACTATTAGTATAAGAGATAGATAGCTGTTGTTGAGTCAACCTGACTCATGGAGACATTCTGTATGAAACGTTGCCTAGTCCTGTGTCATCCTCATGATTGTTGGCATGTTCAAGTTCATCATTGTGGCTATAGTGACAATCCATTGCACTGAGATTATCCCTTGGCTTCATTGGCCTTCTAATTCATTAAACATGATGTCCTCCTCCAGCAATTGATTCTACCTGATGCCATGTCCAAAGCAAACAAGTTGGACAAAGCTCCGCTGTGATTCATAAGATTTTCATTGGCTAATTTGCCAGGCCTTTTTTTGTAACCTGTTTCAGTTTGAAAGCTCTGCTGAAACCTGTACATCATGGTTGACCCCACTGGTATTAGAAATGTCCATGGCATACCTTCTAGCATCACAACAACATACAATCCACCATAGTACAACAAACTGACAGACAGGTGGTGGATTAGTATAAGAAGTATTTATTAAAGAGATGGGTATTCAAGAAAAACTTACTATATCAAATCTCATTCTCTTTAATTATAAAGCTGAATATAAGAATGCTACTCTCTGATGCTACACTTTCCTTCCCTAGGAGAGGAAGAGCTGTTTCTCCCACCCAAAACTTTGAAGTAGTTTTAGCAAGAAGAGAGCAGTTGGATTCAATGTTTGGCTACTTTATTTATAAAAGAGGTTGTTGGCATATTTTTATAAACCTGAAGAGAGACAGAGTGAGTGGAGAGAGGCATCATTGGGATGGCATGAATGGTTAAGTACTTGGCAAAAAATTAAAACGTTGTTGGTTTGAATCCACCCAGAGGCACCTCGGAAGAAAGACCTGGCAATCTACTTCTGAATGATCACTGCCATTGAAAACTCTATGGATCGAGTTCTACTCTGAAACACATGAGGTTGCCATGAGTTCAAACTGACTCAATGTCAACTAGTTGGTTAGCTTGTGTGTATACATATGCATATATATATACATATATGTGTATGTATGTAAATATATTTGTAGAGGTACATGCAAACTCACAAACATACACACACCATCTGGAGGGCTTATGAGACTTATTTTGTTATTTGAGCCAGCTAAGTGTTAAAGGTGCAGGCCCAAAGACACTTGTGAAATGAGTTGGAAATAAAAGGAAAATTATTAAAAATATTGAATATGCAATTGAAATGGAAGGTATAAAAAGAATGAATTATGCATCTAAAGGCAAGTTAAGACCATCATGAAAAGAATTGGGTGCCAGGACAGTGTCCAAAATGTCAATGCCATCATTCTTGTTATACTGAGATTTATAAGTGCTGCAGGTTGATTTATTGAAGAAAGTTGACTTACATGATGAAAGGAGTTAACTAAAATTTCTTAACAATTAACTTAAGCACATATACATAGTTAATCACCAACACCATACTAGCACACAGATACTGTGGTTGATATTAACTACCAATGTTTCCTTTATATAACACATATAATATTGACCCATTTAATATAACACTATTATTGATTATATTGAAATGAAAAGTGTCCAAGTCCCAGAGGAATAAAGATTAGCCTTTGAATATTGTGTGTGTCGTGTATTCATTATGTGACCTTTGATCACAGTCTCTGGTTTGAAGAATGCATCACTTCAATCTCTACCTCCATCATCATATTATCCCCTTCTCTACGTGTCTCTCTCTGTTTGTCTGACCTCTTTTTATAAGGACAAAAGGTATTAAATTTAGGGTCTTCCCTAATCCAATATGATCTCTTCTTAATTGTATCTGCAAAGAATGTTTCCAAATATGTTTACATCCTGAGGTTCTGGGTGGAAATGAATTTTGGGCAGACATTATTCAAACCACTACAGTGGATCAGACTTGGAACCCTTTATTTCAAAAGAACATGGGTCACTTATTCATCGGTCATTTTAATCAGTGAGCAGAGAGGAAAAAGAAATATTTGCGGGATTCTAGACTTCAGAATGGAACCCTGAGACTTCATAATAATTATGAGAATTGTTGTTTTCTTTTAATCATTGCTGATGCCAAAAGAAAAAATAAGGATTGATTACAACCTGAATTAAAGTGAAAATTCAATCTATATAAGTAATATATATTTACTTTACATTTTAAAAAATAATCTTTTCCATAATATAATTGAGGGACTGAAAATTATCATTTCCTTAATTAAAAAGACCAATTTACTAAGCAAAGGGTCTTCAAGAGAAATTCTAATGCTAAATTTTGTGTTCATATGGTGTATATTTATGATAAGTAATTAAACACTATTGTGATTTTTTTCCCAATATATGTCCTTTCATTTAAAATTAACATAATTTCTGTTTAAAATCACAGACACACAGATTCTTCTGGTAACAGCGGACAAGTTTTGTGAAGACAAACCTTTCTACCATCCTGAAAATCTCAACAACAAAATATAGTTTTAAGACCTCAGGGATTTTCTAAACCGAAGAGAACTTGTGATGCCATGATTCTTGAGAAAAGGGAAGATTAGAAAAGTGAACCTAGTACTTAGAGTTGCTCTCTCTTTGCAACATTAGTTTAATTGAGGACCATAGCTGAGAGGCTGAGAGGAATCAGAGGCTAAGAAACAGAGCATATCTGCTGGCAGTTATACAGAACTAGCAGAACTTAGAGCCCACTAAGAGCAGTGCCTGGGGTTAACACCACAAGGTTTTAGCTGGGACCTCTGACAAGTGTGTAGGCCTACACACTAGGAATAAGATAAACAGAGAATAGACAAGCATTCAAAAAAGACTGAGGAGCAGCTAGCTTCTCATTCTTTGAATAAACTAAAGGATTTTGGGGGGCCAAAAGTAAATTTAAGTCTGCTCTGGAGGAATACAATATCATGCACAGGCTCAAATTGCCTCTATAATTTTTCATTCAACATGTATAGCTCTCAATAAAACTTTTCAGGACTGACAAGAGATAAAATTTAATGATAGAAAACTATAAGGAAAATGGATAAGAAAAAAGACCTAGGAGAAAGAGATTTGAGTTTATCAAACAACAACTTAAAAATTACTGAGATTAATAAGCTCAAGACATTAGATGACAAGATGGATAATTTCAGTAGGAAACTATATTGAAAAAGCAAATGGAGGAGGTGGGGACAAGATGGTGTAGTCAGATTCTTCATATGTTCCTCTTATAACAAAGACATGAAAAATGCAAGTGAATCGATTGTATGTGAATATCTAGGAGCCCTGAACACCAAAGACAAAGTTGAGGAATTGGACTGAGTGGTGGAGGGAGAGAGAGATGGTTTGGAAGCAGTGAGGAGTTGCCAGACCTGACCTAGCAGGAGGTGCAGCCCTTCAGCCTGGATAAGCTCAGGGTGCATAGTCAGGCAGGCAAACAGCTGTGCTCGTGAGGTGTTTTCCACATCAGGAGAGAGCCAGCAGCAGAGAGTCTACTGGGACACCCAGAACCAGTGAAAAGCAGCACTCAAGCAGCTAAATATAAGTACTTGCATGCGGCCTACTGCAGGGATTAAAAAAAAAAAAAACCCTCATTTGGGAAAAACCTCTCTCCCATTTACCTCCCCCCTCCTTGATCTGCACCCAGCCCTGGGCAGCTTCAGTGATTGATGAGTCCCCTGCGCCAGGAGGAGATCCTTTAAGGTGTCCTGAGCCATTCTCCCAGCCTTAGAGAGACAACACATTAACAAACAGGGAAAAAATAAGCTACCAGCTCCCCTAAGCCAGGACCTCAGGGTTGGAACAGCTCCTTTGCCTAAGCACAGGCGTAAGGGGTCTGCAGACTTTGAGTGCCTTTCACCCCTACATAGACTTGTGTCAGCACATGTCAACAGCATAAGCCTCCACTACTGCAGTACAATAGGGTAAATACCTGAAGTCTAACTTCAACTCTTTCAGGTGTGAAGTGGCAGGTTTGTGATGTTTGACACTGCTCTGCCCATTAAGCAGGCTCCTTACTTGTCCACATCAGGGGCTTGAGGACTAGTGGCTCTAGCCACACCACATAGCCACCTGAAACAGGCATCTAAGAATAATTGGTGCCCCCCAGTCCTTACAGCCAACAGAGCAGGGTGCTCATAGTCCAGCTGCAAAACTCACCTACCTACTCGCTCTAGGGAACAGGGACATGCTTTCCTTTCAGACACACAGGGGTAGCCATCAGCCTCCTGCCTTGCTCAGTGCATGACCCTCTACTGCAGCCAGATACCTGTGCCTACACCATGCCTCTCTAGGACTGTACATGAGAGCCTGCACCAAACACTTGGTGATAGACTGCCTGGACACCTGAGCTGAATCCATACAAGAAATTTTAATGGACTCCTGGGCTCACATACTTAGAAACAGATCTAACTACCTGGTGACAGGACATTAGAGCTTCAAAGTCACCAATAATCAAACTAGCTCACACGAGCAGCCTATTTGGGCATATCAAAACAAAACAAGAAGCTAGGACACACTAAGCAAGTATAAAATAAAAAAAAATAATAACTTATTGATAGCTCGGATACAACAGTCAACAACAAATCACATAAAGACACAGACCATGATGGCTTCAGCAAGCTCCCAAAATAATCGATAAACTTTCTGGAAGAAGATAATTTCTTGGAATTACCAGAGGCAGAATATAAAAGATTAGTATACAGAACTCTTCTGTAAATTAGGAAGGAAATTAGTCAAAACTTAGGGAAATCCAAAGAACATAATACAAAGCAGTAGCAGAACTTAGAAAGGTTGTTCAGGAGCATAATGACAAATTTAATGGGCTGCAAGAATCCATAGAGAGATAGCAATCAGAAATCCAGAAGATTAACAATAAAATTTCAGAATTAGACAATGCAATAGAAAGTCATAGAAGCAGAATTGAGGCAGTAGAAGTCAGAATTAGTGAGACGGAACATGAAGTGCTTGACACTAACTTATTTGAGGAAAAATCAGATAAATGAATTAAAACAAATGAAGAAAGTCTGAGAGTTACGTGAGATTCTATCAAGAGAAATAACCTGTGAGTGACTGGAGTACCAGAATGGGGGGGATAACAGAAAATACAGAGAAAATTGTTGAAGATTTGTTGGCAGAAAAATTCCCTGATATCGTGAAAGATGAGAACACATCTATCCAAGATGCTCATTGAACCCCACATAAGGTAGATCCCAAAAGAAAGTCACCAAGACATACTATAATCAAACTTGCCAAAACCAAAGATGAGAGGATTTTAAGAGCAGGCATGGATAAACGTAAAGTCACCTACTAAGGAGAGTCGCTAAGAATAAGCTCGGACAACTCAGCAGAATCCATGCAGGCAAGAAGGCAATGGGATGACTGACATAAAGCCTTGAAGGAAAACAACTGCCAGCCAAGAATTACATATCCAGCAAAACTGTCTCTCAAATATGATAGCAAAATTAAGGCATTTCAAGATAAACAGAAGTTTAGGGAATTTGCAAAAACAAAACCAAAATTACAAAAAATAGTAAAGGGAGTCCTCTGGTTAGAAAATCAATAACATCAGACAACAAGGTAAGACTAGAACACAGGACAGAGCAACCAGATACTACTCAGATAGAGAAGACACAAAAATAAATAAAAGCTAAAACACTGAAAATAGGGAAACAGAGATATCAATATGTAAAAAATGACAACATTAAAACAAAAAAGAGGGACTAGTGTAGACATAGATTTTTCATATGGAGAGGAAGTCAAGGCAATATAAAGAAATAAAAGACTGGTTGAAACCTAGAAAAATGGGGTAAATATTAAGGTAACCACAAAGGAAAGTAACAATCCTACATATCAAAATAAAAAACAAGAAAAATGTAAAGGCTTAGCTAATACAAAATGAACAACAATGAAAAAGATGAAAAGAAAATACATAAAGAAAAAAGACTTAGCACAAAAAATTAAATGGAATAAAGAAACTGTCAATAACACAGAAAAAAAGACATCAAAATGACAGCACTAAACTCATACCTATCAATAATTACACAGAATGCAAATGGACTAAATGCACCAATAAGGAGGCAGAGAGTTGCAGATTTGATTAAAAAAACATGATCCATCTATTTGCTGCCTACAAGAGACACATCTTAGACATAAAGACACAAACAAACCATAACTCAAAGGATGGAAAAATATATATCAAGCAAACAAGACCCAGAAAAGAGCAGGAGTGGCAATATTGATCTCTGACAAAATAGACTTTGAAGTAAAATCCCCCACAAAGGATAAGGAAGGACACTATATAATGATTAAAAGATCAGTACACCAGGAGGACATAACTCTAATAAATACTTACATACCCAATGACAGGGCTCCAAAATACATAAAACAAACTCTAACAGCAGTGGAACGAGAGATAGACAGCTCCACAATAATAGTAGGAGACTTCAACACTCCACTATCGGTGAAGGACAGAACATCCAGAAAGAAG
>NW_004444307.1:319773-321869 GCF_000243295.1 Trichechus manatus latirostris
GAGCCCTAATACATGGCATAAACAAAATACGAACCATAAGTAACAATGCACAAACACCAGAAGAGAAACTAGATAACTGTGATCTCCTAAAAATCAAACACTTATGCTCATCAGAAGACTTCACCAAAGGAGTCAAAAGACAACCTACAGACTGGGAAAAAATTTTTGGCTTTGAAAAATCCGATCAGTGTTGTCATGGATTGAATTGTGTCCCCCCAAAATATCTATCACCTTGGTTGGGTCATGATTCCCAGTATTGTATGATTGTGTAATCTGATGGGATTTCCTTATTTGATGGGATTTCCTTGTGTGTTATAAACTCTATCACTGTGATGATGTTATATGTGATCTCCTTATGTGTTGTAAATTCTATCACTGTGATGAGGTTATACTGATGAGGTTTACAAGATTAGATAGTGTCTTAATCCAATCTCTTTCTACATATAGAAGACAGAAGTGAGCAGAGACACATGGAGACCTCATACCACCAAGAAAGAAGCACTGGGAGCACAGCACATCCTTTGGACCTGAGGTTCCTGCACAGAGATGCTCCTAGTCCGGGGGAAGACTGATGATGACGTGGATCTTCCTCCAGAGCCAACAGAGAGAGAAAGCTTTCTCCTGGAGCTGACGTCCTGAATTTGAGCTTCTATCCTACTGGACTGTGAGAGAATAAACTTCTCTTTGTTAAAAGCCATCCACTTTTGGTATTTCTATCAGAGCAGCACTAGATGACTAAGACAAGTGTCTAATCTCTAAAATCTACAGGATACTGCAAAACCTCAACAACAAAAGGTCAAACAACCCAATTAAAGAATGGCAAAGGATATGAACAAACACTTCACCAAAGAAGATATTCAGGCAGCTAATAGACACATGAGGAAATGTTCATGATCTTTAGCCATTAGAGAAGTGGAAATCAAAACTACAATGTGATACCATCTCACCCAAACAAGGCTAGCATTAATCCAAAAAACACAAAATAATAAATGTTGGAGAGGTTGTGGATAGACAGGAACACTTATACACTGTTGGTGGGAATGTACAATGGTACAACCACTTTGGAAATTGATTTGGCACTTCCTTAAAAAGCCAGAAATAGAAGTACTATACGATCCAGCAATTCCGCTCCTTGGAATATATCCTAGAGAATTAAGAACAGTCACACGAATAGATATATGCACACCCATGTTCATTGCAGCATTGTTCACGATAGCTAAGAGATGGAAACAACCTAGGTGCCCATAAATGGATGAATGGATAAACAAATTATGGTATATTCACACAACGGAATACTACACAACAATAAAGAGCAATGATGAATCCGTGAAACAGCTTATAACATGGAGGAATATGGAAGGTATTATGCTGAGTGAACTTAGTCGCAAAAGGACAAATATTGTATAACACCACTATTATAAAAGCCCAAGAAAAGGTTTAAATACAGAAGGGAACATTCTTTTATAGCTACAAGGGTGAGGAGGTGGGAAGATGAGTATTCACTGACTAGAAAGTAGACAAGCATTATCTTGGGTGAAGGGAAGGACAGCACACTCTACAGGGGAAGTCAGCACAACTGGACTAAACCAAAGCTAAGAAATTACCTGAATACAACCAAACACATCAAGGGACAGAGTAGCAGGGGTGGGGGTCTGAGGACCATGCTTTTGGGGGACGTCTAGGTCAATTGGCATAACAAAGTCTTTTAAGAAAATGTTCGGCATTCCACTTTGGTGATTGGCATCTGGGGTATTAAAAGCAAGCAAGCAGCCATCTAAGATGTATCAATTGGTCCCAACCCACATGGAGTAAAGGAGAATGAAGAACACCATGGACACAAAGAAAGTATTAGCCCAAGAGACAGAAATGGCCACATAAACCAGAGACCTCATCAGCCTGAGACCAGAAGAACTAGATGGTGCCCGGCTACCACAATGACTGCTCTGACAGGGAACACAACAGAGAGTCCCTGAGGGACTGGAGAAAAGTGGGGTGCAGAACTCAAATTATAGTATAAAGACAAGACTTAATGGTTTAATTGATATTGGAGAGACCCTGGAAAATGTGGCCCCTGGGCTCTCTGTTAGCCCAAAACT
>NW_004444307.1:323210-342706 GCF_000243295.1 Trichechus manatus latirostris
TATAATAAATTAAAACCAAAATACAAAGTTAATTATATTTGGAGGAGCTACTTTCAGCTATGGCCAAGAAAAAAAAAGGTATTGGAAACATCTGTACTGTAAACAACCACACAAAAATAAATAAATAAATAAAAGAAGCAACTATTTTCACACTTAGACAACAAGCCTGACATTTCAGTTTTCAAGATTGCAGTCCTGGAGAAAAAAGGAACTCATTAAAAGAGTCTCCTGGTCTCTCTGCCTCTTTGACTGCGGACATGTTCAAGACTGAGGCACAAATTGTTGAGGCCCAGGCAGCCACAATAGCCCTCCTGAGGTGAGGAGGCAGGAATTCAAAGTAGCTGAAGTGCCTGGGATCTTTAGAGCAGAGGACGCAGGAAAGGATGAAGATATTCAGAAAGGGATACTAGAAGCCAACATGGAGGTCTCCCCTGAGTCCTTGTCTGAGAAACTATGTTGAACATTTGTTGAGTAAGACTACCCAAGGAGTATCATAGATCATCTGCTTAAAGATTTAGAGCAGAAAAGAGATACCAGAAGCTAGGCAATATTAGAGGAAGTTGGCATTCTGGACAGTCAGAATGGAGAGACCCCATTAACACCTCTGAAACACCCTAACCATCCAGCTGAGTCACTAGAAAGACTATGATTAAGGAGTATGAACTACAATCTAGAATAAGAGCTACTTGAAACCTGCCCTACTGAGCCCAAAACTGAGTCCTGAGAAGAAGTGTAGAGAAAACGAAATTTGGATTTTGAGTCCTGCCAAATTAAATGGGTTTGGGAAACTTTATAGATTCATAATAACAAAGCTTAAAACCAAGACTATTAGAGTTCAGAATGATTATTCAGTAACTGAACTGATTAGTAAAACAAATCAATAGTCATCAGCAGAAGATAATGGAATCTAGATCACTATAACAGATCATACAATGTCAAGTATAAAATAAAAGATTAATATATATTCAGCATAAACAGGGAAAAAAAGAAAAACTGTCAAGAGCAATTTATGGCAAGATGTTCCAGATGTTGGATTTAGGAGATGAAGACTTTAGTTATTATAAATATGTACAAATAATTAAAAGAAAATAGTTTAAAGAATTAAAAAATAAATGGGCTTAATCAGTGAACATAGAAAATCTAAATAGATGAATAAAAATTATGAAAAAATACAAAATCTTGAACTGAAAAGTACAATTATTGAGATGAATAATTCATTATATAGGATTACTAGCAGGTTGGAGATGGTAAAAGTAAGTCAGTGAATTTGAAAGGGGATCAGTAGAAATTACCCAGTTTAAATAGCAGGGAGAAGATGGCTTCACTGAAGAATTCTACCAAACATTCAGAGAAGAGCTTACACCAGTGATACTCAAGCTATTTCAGAACATAGAAAAGGAAGTGATACTTCCGACTTCATTTTATGAAGCCAGGATAACCCTGATACCAAAACCAGGCAAAGACACCACAAAAAAAGAAAATTATAGACCAATATAACTCATGACTATAGATGTAAAAATTCTTGACAAAATTCTAGCCAATAGTATTCAGCGTCGTATCAAAAAAATAATACACCATGCCCAAGTAAGATTCATACCAGGTATGCAAGGATGGTTCAACACTAGAAAATCAATCAACGTAACCCACCACATAAATAAAAGGAAAGAAAAGAATCACATGATCATCTCAACTGATGCAGAAAAGGCATTTGACAAAGTCCAACACCCATTCCTGATTAAAAAAACTCTCAATAAAATAGGAATAGAAGGGAAATTCCTCAACATAATAAAGGGCATCTATATAAAACCAACAGCCAACATCATTCTTAATGGAGAGAGGCTGAAAACATTCCCCTTGAGAACAGGAACAAGACAAGGATGCCCTTTATGACCACTCCTATTTAACATTGTGCTGGAAGTCCTAGGGAGAACAATAAGGCAAGAAAAAGAAATAAAGAGCATCCAAATTGGTCATGAAGAAGTAAAACTGTCCCTATTTGCGTATGATATGATACTATATACAGAAAACCCAAACACCACTGGAACTAAGAGAAAGATTTAGCAGAGTAGCAGGATACAAGATAAATATACAAAAATCAGTTGGATACCTATATACCAATAAAGAGAATGATGAAAAGGAAATCAGGAAAACAATACCATTTATAATAGCCCCTAAAAAATAACTTAGGAATAAATCTAACCAGGGATGTAAAAGACTTATACAAAGAAAAATACAAAACACTACTACAAGAAACCAAAAGAGAACTACATAACTGGAAAAACATACCATGCTCATGCATAGGTAGACTCAACAATGTGAAAATGACAAGTCTACCCAAAGTGATCTACAGATACAATTCAATCCCTATCCAAATACCAACAACGTTCTTTAAAGAAACGGAAAAACTAATCATTAACTTTATATGGAAAGGGAAGCAGCCTCGGGTAAGTAAAGCACCATTGAAGAAGATGAATACAGTAGGAGGACTCATAGTACCTGACCTTAGAACCTACTATACAGCTATGGTAGTCAAAACAGCCTGGTACTTGTACACTGACACATACAGTGACCAATGGAACAGAAATAAGAAACCAGATGTAAATCCATCCACCTATGGTCACCTGATCTTCGACAAGGGCCCAGAGTCTATCAAATGGGGAAAACAGTCTTTTTAACAAATGGGGCTGGCAAAACTCGATGTCCATTTGCAAAAAAATGAAACAAGACCAATACCTCACACCATCCACAAAAACTAATTCAAAATGGATCAAAGACCTAAATATAAAACCTAAAACTATAAAGTTCATAGAAGAAAAAATAGGACCAACACTTCAGGCCTTAATACATGGCATTAACAGGATACAAACCATAACTAACAACACACAAACTCCAGAAGATAAGCTAGATAACTGGTATCTTCTAAAAATTAAACACTTATGCTCATCAAAAGACTTCACCAAAAGAGTCAAAAGACAACCTACAGACTGGGAAAAAATTTTTGGCTATTACAAATCCAACAAAGGTCTAATCTCTAAAAGGCAGTAGATAAGTGGTAACTTTGGTAAAGGGTAAGACAGTACACATTACTGAGGAAGCCAGCACAACTTGTACAAGGCAAGGTCATGGAAGCTCCATAGACACATGTAAACTCCCTGAGAGACTGAATTGCTGGCTGATGGCTGGGGGGACCATGGTCTCAGGGAACATCTAGCTCAATTGGCATAACATAGATTATAAAGAAAATGTTCTACACTCTACTTTGGTGAGTAGTGTCTGGGGTCTTAAAAGCCTATGAGCAGTCATCTAAGATACTCCACTGGTTTTACCCCTTTGGGAGCAAGGGAGAATGAAGAAAACTTAAGATATAAGAGAAAGATTAGTCCAAAGGACTAATGGACCACATCTACCATGGCCTCCACCAGACTGAGTTCAGTACAACTAGATGGTGCCCAGCTACGACCACTGACTGCTCTGACAGGGATCAAAATAGAGGGTCTCAGACAGAGTTGGAGAAAAATGTAGAACAAAATTCTAACTCACAAAAAAAAGACCAGACTTACTGGCCTGACAGAGACTGGAGCAAACCCGTACACACTTTTAGCTCAGTAATTAAGTCAGTCCTGAGGTTCACTCTTCAGTCAAAGATTAGATGGGCCCATAAAACAAAATGAGACTAAAGGGCACACCAGCTCAGGGTCAAGGACTAGAAGGCAAGAGGGGACAGGCAAACTGTTTATAGGAAACCCAAGGTTGAGAAGGGAGAGTGTGGACATGTCGTGGGGTTGTTAACCAATGTCATAAAACAATATGTGTACTAACTCTTTAATGAGAAGCTAGTTTGTTCTGTAAATCTTCAACTAAAGTACAATAAAAAAATAGTGGGGAGAAATTAAAAAAAAAAAACTATTACAACTATTATCAAGGTCCTGTGGTACAATATCAAATAGCCTAGCATACATATAAGTTTTTGTATTGCAGGTTGCCATCAAATCTGCCCCTGACTCATGGTGACCCCAAATGTTACAGAATGGAACTGCTTCCTAGGATTTTCTTGGCTGTAATCTTTACGGAAGCAGTTTTCCAAGGCTTTCTTCCATGGATCCACTGGGTGGGTTCGAACAGATCACAATCCACATGCACCACTGTGGCTCCAACATACAAATAAATGAAGACCCAGTAATTGATAAAAGTGAAAAAAGATACAGAAATATCTAAAAAATGACTGACAATTTTCCAAATTTGAAGAAAATAACAACATACAGATCCCAGAAGCTTAACAAATTTCAAGTGGGAAAAATACAAAAGCAAATAAATAACATCTAGATACTTCATAAGCAAACTTCTGAAACCAAAAATAAAGAGAAAAAACTTAAAGCAGTCAGCCAAAGAAAGAACAAAATATATAGAAGAAGAGCATGTGAGACAAATGAGTAAATTTGCCTTTGTCCTTGGTTCCTAAGAGATAACCCTTAGAATTGCCCTAGTAATTGAGGTGCCTTTATTATCTAAAACTTCCAGACACCACTTGAGGATTTGTGCAAATGAGTGGGGGTCTTGCCAGGCCACAAAAACCAACCGGTCAGCTGACCTCAGGAAGGGAGGGGAGCATAAATTGAATTAATCATACATATTCAATGAAACCTCAATCATGACTATGCAATGCAGTCAATAAATGCTCTGGACATGGAAATTCTGAGAGCTTCCATGTTGCTGAAACACATCCATACATGTGGGAGGGTAGCGTGCCTTTTTGGGACACGGAAGCTCCATGTTGGGAACTCTCCCAGACCTTGCCCCATGTGTCTCTTCTTAAACAAACTTTTCTAGATGAATGCAAAATGGGAACACTTCTTAACTCATTTTGTGATGCATATATAACCTTGATACCAAAACTGGAGAAAGGTGTTAGGAAAATTTTCTATATCTTAAAAAAAATTCTAAAAATTATCCTAATATGCTAAGTTATGTCCTAAACAGCCTTAAAAAAGTCAAAGAATGTAATACAGTGAATTATAAAAGATTAATATATCACAAAGTTCTTTGACTTATTTTAGATAGGCTGGATTAGTTTAACATTAAAAAATAAATCAGAGGGATTCAGAATATTAATGAAGTAAAGAAGAAAAATCCTATGATTTCAATAGTTGCAGAAGCAGCATGTGATAAAATTCAACAGCTTTTGAGTATATTTTATGATTCCATTTTATATCTGCTATTTTCTTATTATTTATAACACATTAAAAAATGTAGTCAACCTCGCAGCCTCACTTCCAGTCTTTGGAAACCAGTGACATGGTTCCTGTCTCTGTAGTTTTGTCTTTCCCAGAATATCATATAATTGAAATCCTATAGTCTGTAGACTTTGGAGTCTGTCTTCTTTCACCTAGCAGAATGTGTTTGAAATGTATCCATGTTGTTATGTCTCAGTATTTTATTCTCCTTTATTATCAAAAAGTATCACATTGCATGAATATACCATAATTAGTGTAACCATTCACCAGTTGAAGAATATTTGGGTTGTTTCCAATTTTGGACTTGACGGTTAAATGCAGGAAGACAAGGCCTAGGAGAAATAGGCTCAGATGCACAGGTTTTCACTTTATGCAAATTGAACGTTCCTGTAATTCACTGAGATGGAAAATACAAGGGGAAGAACAGTGATGACTCAGAAATATAGACTATTCTCCTTAATTACTTAAAAAACTAGTACTTCTATTTTGATGTCTTAGTTCAATTTTTTTTTTTTTTTTTTTTTTACTGAAACGATTTTCTGATCATTCATTTCACTGGTCCAACAGAGTCAATCAATTTAGATCTTGTGATGTTGTAGTCATGCCTTACAGAAAGCTTCATGAGTGAAGGAGAGAGCCTCTGAGGAGAACTGAGCAGTTTAAACTAAATACACTAATTTTACAGCTGATGACTTGAATAATCTAACCAGGCTCTGTATGATCAGCCTCTTGTTCTACATTTCAAGGGGATCCTATAACCTAAAATAAATTTTCTAGAGGCCAGCCATCAATCTTTCAGTTTTGCTTGGCTCCAATGTGTGGAAGGAATCTGATAACCAGAAACAAAGGATTGAAAATGATGCATGAAATAAAACATTCAAAATATATTGAAAAGTGAAAGGGATAAGACTGAATGTGCATCCTAGTTACCAATCCGTCTCCCTTCCTAAAGAACCCATTCTGATGGAGACCTTTTACTTTTCACCTTGATTCGTGCTGACACTGACATACCCGATACAAAAGAAACTTTTATTGTTCTAGTTCTATTCATTTCTAACTTTCTCTCGGCTTCCTGCTCCACATGTTCTGTGTATAATGGGAGATGAGTGTCCTCTAACAGTGAATGACTACAAAGGATGTGTCAGATTAATAGACGGAGGCAATAAGTTATGATGTAAAGGGCATGGAATTTGGCAGTACACATGTCTGGGTTTAGATCTAGACTCTGTATCTTTATGGTTGTGGGCTGATAACCACCTTCCAGCCTTAGTCTCCTGAGATGTGAAATGGAACTAATATTAAATAACTCTTAGAATTAGTGCAATTAAATGCATATCTTAAATTGAATTTTAGAATTAAAAAAATACTTGGAAAATTTATAAAGTGATTGGTACAACGCAAATTCTATTTAAGTCAATGCTAATAATGTTTTGAGAACTTTACTGTTTATCAGTTCAAAAAGGTAATATCAAGAGTTTTCACTAAAATAACACCTTTTCATGCTGAGTGTAACTTTTTTAGTTTAGATTGCTTTACTTTAAACGTCTTATTTGGAATAAGCTCAAAGTTAAAAAAAACTTACAGGAAAATTGTGAAAGAAAATACCAGTAAAGATTATTTAGAACTAAAACCAATCTACATCTGAAATATTCAATAATTAAAATTATTTTTAACTTTTATATTAAGAATAATTATATAGGTTTAACACACATGTAAGCCTTGGTGTATACTTTGCCTAAGTATTGAATAACTAAAACAACCAAAACCAAACCCGTTGCCGTCGAGTTGATTCCAACTCATAGCGACCCCATAGGACAGAGTAGAACTGCCCCGTAGGATTTCCAAGGAGCTGCTGGTGGATTCGAACTGCTGACCTTTTTTGTTAGCAGTCAAACGCTTAACCACCGCACCACCAGGGACTTCCTTAAGACTTGGAGAGTATTACAGTAATGATATTTAAGTTTCTTTACTAATCTCTGTTTAATATCATACTAATTCTAAAATATTCATTGTATAGACAACCACCTTGAATTTCTATGAACGTATGTTCATATGTCTGTATTGGGGGGAGAGATTCTCTTTTTTCCCTAAGATATGTGTGCATTTTACTTCTCCATGTTAAAAAGTCCAAAGTTTGAAAAAAGTTCTAATGAAATGCCTTAAGTTTGAAGTGTTTTATATTGCTATCAAAAGTATGCTTTTTCAAAGTTATTGTTTTGATATCTGTTATGGATTGAATTGTTTCCCCCAAAAGGTATACTGAAGTCCTAACTCTTGCAGCTGTGAATGTGACCCTGTATGGGGGAAAAAAAAAAAAAGTTTTCTTTTGTTTTAGAACATGGTGGGTCCTAAAAACCTAATCACTTCTGAGCAGTGTCTTAAAAAATGTGAAAACAGAGACAGGGAGTCACATACACAGGGAAAGTGGCCAGACGAGGATCCATCTATCATCTACGGAACGCCAAGAAACGCTTGGGTCTGCCAGAAGCTGAAAGAGACAAGGGTTGATCGTCTCCTAGGGTAGGCAGAGTGTAGCCTTGCCGATGCCCTGAATTCAGACTCCTAGCCAGACTAAGATGGACTAAGAAGAAAAGTCTGGCAATCTACTTGCAAAAACCAGCCAATAAAAACCCTGGGGATTACAATGATCTGATCTGCAGCCAGTCATAGGGATGTGGCAGAATTTAGTTTTGTTGTGCATGAGGTCTCATGAGTCTGGGGCTAATTTGAGGACAGCTAACAACAACACAACAAAGTCTCCAAAACTGTGACACAATAAATTCCTGTTCTTTAAAGTCCCCTACTTCTAGTATTTTTATTAGGCCAGCACTAGCAAACTAAGACAATAGCATTACGGTCTGTTTTTCAGTATTGTTCTCTAATACATAAGCATTATGGGAAAAAATAACAGCAGAAAAGAATTAGTGAAAAAGCAATAAAATCACAAGAAAATATGGAAACTTGATGCCAATAAATCCCCAGGAATACACGAATTTGCTCAAGGGTTTTGAAACGGCTGAAGGGTGAAATTGAGAAACTCTTAGCCAAAATGTGTTACCTGTTGGAGCAAAAACTGCAGTGTCAAGATACAAAAAGTCACACTGCCAACACAATTGTTGAGCTTTGATTCTTGGTAACCAAGATGATGGGATATGTAAAAAAATAGCGGGTTGTAAATCCTCTTTTATTTTTAAAAGCAACTTGAATTCTATAAGCGATAATTAAGCCTTACTAAACATTTTATTTATAAACTAGTCTAGAACTTCAAAAAGTCTTTGACATGAGTTTCTGCCAAAGATGATGACAAATTCTATTTATGGGGGATTATTTTCATCAGGTGTCCTCATTAGAGACAGAAATTAAAAGTTCATCCTTGTGGAGGTCAGAGTGTCAGCAGTGATGTTGTCTTGTCTTGTCTTAACCATTTAACAAATATTAGTAGGAAAATAAACACAAATAGTAAAAACTCAGGTATAATAATAATTTAAAAAGAATAGGACATTTACAGTCATAAAAATCATTGCCAAGATTTACCCATTCACATATATATATGCACACGCAATGCAGAATAGTAGAACTAAAGGCTCACGCTAAAAGTAGTTCTTAGTTAAATAACGCTATCCAAACAAGAACCAAACCCGTTGCTGTCCAGCAGATTCTGACTCACAGGGACCCTATAGGACAGAGTACAACAGCCCCATAGGGCCTGCAGTGAGCATCTGGTGGATTCAAACTGCGGACCTTTTGGTTAGCAGCGGAGCTCTTAACCGCTGCGCCACTAGGGCTCCAAGTAAAACTATAGCGTGTAGCAAACCTAATAGTATCATCATCCAAGGTGCCGCTAAAGGCTGAAAACGTAGATTAAAAAAAACACTGAGATGAACTCATGAATTAGACTTCCATAACCAGTTTTTGAACCAAGTTGGGGATGCCTGAGAATTCCTAAGCCTTGTAAATTTCCTAGGCTAAATGGATTCTTGATTAGAATCAGGTATCATTTGCTAATTTATTTACTTGATCCTTCAAGTACATTTGAACTATAGCTGATTTTATCACCTTGTCAAAAATATGTGGAAAGCAAAATCAATATGAAAGGTTTGGGATAATTTTAAATGAACATTTAAATTATAGTGTATTTAAGAGTTAGTGTGTTAGTCACTGAAGACACAAAACAAGTAGTTCCTTTCTTAAGGGTCTCATCCAACCAACCAGTTGCTGTCAAGTCACTTCCAACTCATGGCAACCTCATGTGTTGCAAAGCAGAACTGCGTTCCTTAGAGTTTTCATGGCTGTGATTCCAGCCTGTATATACAAATGTGAGAGCCACCAAATTGCGTTATTACCTAAAGATGCCTGCTGATAAGGTGAAGAGTACTCTGAGCTACCTGACTAATGTGACTCCACCCTCGGGAAAGTTATGTACCTGATTCAGTCTAGGACCCATCCAATTCTTGATCCTAGTCTTTATTTCTCTTTAATCTCAAGAAAAATCACCACTAGAATGGGGGAAACAAATCACCGTTTGTTGATACAAGAGGCATGAGAATAACTTGTAAGAATTGTCCTCCCTTCTAAATAGAATTATTGTAGAATCTCAAGTAAGGAAATATCTTTCAGAGAAAAGGGAGAATGCATGTATAGTTATTTCTGGATAAACTTGGAATGGGTACCAACAGTGAAAAGTTAGCCAGACTGAAAAAATGGCTTTGCCAGGAGGTAAGATGGAAAATGACAAAGGAAGAAAAATGGAGAGAGAAGCTGATTCATTTCTCTAAATTTTCTTGAGAGAAGCTACATTTCAGCAAGTTGTTTTGTTTTCAAAACATCTGCCTGATTTTGTTCTCCTGTGATTCTTACAATTGTTTTGATAGTTATCACTGCTTCTGGGTTTGCATACATGGAACTGATTATTCGTCACAATGGGAGTGGGTACATTTACATCTCTTCCTGGCTGTGGAAAAAAAATGTGCTAGGTTATGACAGTAGAAAGAGGGTCAAAGAGATCCTGGTATTAGAATCATTTCCACACACATAGTGTGTGCTGTTTCTTAAATAGCAGGGTGACATTTATTTTAGTGCTATTTAAATGCATCTAGATTGTACCACACTATTCTGCATGCATGTATTCACGAGAAAGTCTATATTTTGTGCATAATGGATGGAATTTTGAGCTAATCATATCCTAATTTTACATAGTTATTAAATATAAAATATGTTTTCATTAATCAGCTGGTATTTAATTAATGTAAAATATCCATCTGATTAAAGCTCAATTAGATGCCTATTCAAACTGTGACATTTCATGTGTTATTGGACAACCTTACTACCCACACAGATGGCATGCAATAAAAATATTAGCCAAATATTTTACCATGACTGGTTGAACAAACTAAAGCATATCTATCTTAATTAACTACATTATAGCCCAGGCCTCTGCAATACAGTCAACAATGAAATCATTACCATAACAGATTGACGTTCACTCTAACGTATGCTGCCAATTGGACATATTTTGAATTTGTGTGTGTAAACAAGCATATGCAGATGTGCAATATTCTGCTTTGATCTTGAGCACATTTTACTTAGAGTTAAGTAATAAACACCGAAGCAGATGGATTATGGAGTTAGGAATTTGAGCTTATCTGATGACCACTTGAGATACTCATCAGAAGTATGTTACTGTAATTATTAAAAAGGATTATTAATCACCACTCGGTTATTCGTCAATAGAAACATATACAGTGTGATGAAGTGATATACCCAGAAGTCATTATTTACTAACACAGTATATCTGCCAATCAAAGAATGGTTTAACTTCAGCTTATTTCTGCAGTAATTTCTTTAGAAGGCATTTCTGCATTTTAGAGTAATATCTAAGACATATCTATATTAATCTATTCACTTTTTCATTGCTGGTTATATATTTGTACAAAAATATTCTGAGAACGATAGAATTCTCACTAACAGTTACACATTATTAGTACAGGTCAGGTGTTATTCTAAGAGTTTCATCCAAGAAAAACAAAAACCAAACCCGTTGCCATCATGTCGATTCCAACTCATAGTGACCCTACAGGACAGAGTGGAACTGCCCCATAGAGTTCCCAGGAGAGGCTGGTGGATTTGAACTGCTGACCTTTTGGTTAGTGACCAAGCTCTTAACCACTGTGCCACCACACCTAGATTATGTAATTCAATACAACAAACTGAGGAAATATTAATGTTGCAATTCATATTTTACCAATGGAGAAAAATAGGCTTAAGGAGATTAATTCACTTCTCCAAAATTATAATAAAGCGAGCTGGTGATGCTGGTGGGATTCAGACCTTGGCAGTCTGACTCAAGGAGTCATAATTTTAAGGACTCTGCTATGCTTCCTCTTTGAATACAGTTGCTCAAAGCCATGACATGGGTTCTGTTCTTTAAACTTTAGTATCATTCTGCTGAGAGCTGCTTTATAGAATAGACTGCAAGGTCGTCAAGTAAAGGAGGAATTCTTATTGATCTCTGTAATCTAGATAACTAGCATAGTACTTAAAGTAAAAGTATGCACTTTATGCTTAAAAGAATGAATGATCTGTTGATGGCTGAGTAGCTGATAGATATGGTAGTGTACTGGGAATCACTGACTTTTTAAGACATACTTGCTGATCATATTCCCATGGAAATTTATTGAAGAAGTTTTGCTTGTGATTTTGACACCTCATAGTTGTTGTTGTTAGTTGCTGTAGAGTCGATTCTGAATCATGGCAACCACATGTGTGTAGAGTAGCACTGAACTCCACAGGGTTTTCAAGTCTGTGACCTTTTGGAAGCAGATCACTAGGCCTGTCTTTAAGGGCCCTCTGGGTGGATTTGAACTGCCAACCTCTTGGTTAGTAGTCCAGAGCTTAACCATTTATGCCTCCCAGGAACTCCCATGCAAATATATTGATTAGTTGTGTTGACACTTACAATGAGAAAAGTTCTCAGAATTACGCATATATACGTATATACGCATATGCATATAGCCATATACAAACACATACATACATACATGCACATATGCCTATACATGCATATATATACACGCATACATGCATATATATATGACAATATATATTTTAGAAGGATTTGTACATGTTATCAAAATAATGAAAAATACTGAATTATACTGTCTACTTTTCACAATAGATTTTCCTTCTATCCCTTTGTGAAAAAACAAAAAACAGAGCTCTGCTTTGGTACATAATTTTAGCACTGAGTGCACTTTGGTGAATGAGTGAAGACAGTAATTGCTGACTTATCACCTTGTCTCTCACAGGAATCTCTCTCAGCCATTAGCTGGCATGACATTTTTTGTTTCTCAGTTCTTCTCTAATAATGTAGCTCTATTTACCTTCTCTTTTTGGGGGGAGAGGGAGGTGGATACTAAAGGTGAGTTGGTTAACATCCATATATTCACATAATCAGAGTATTGACAATGAAAAATTACACGGTACGATGGGAGTTCATATACTAAATAATACTCTTTGCATGATTTTTACATACTCAGATAAAATTATCCTAAACCTTAAGACTAATTTTCATTTTATCTCCACATATTTTTAATTAGGGGAAATACAAGACACAATGTCTCTGTATTTTTCAAAGCAATAGCTTGTGTAGTCCACAGGAACAAATTGTTCACTGTAGTATTTCTCTAAAATATTATTTGAGGAGTTACAATTGTCCTAATCCATTGTTCATCGTTCAGTGAGTTGTTGACTCTAACACTTCCTTCATAAGCAGAAGCATTTCTTGTTGAGTATTAGTCTTTCTGATTCCAGCGTCCTCCAAATCTCTCTTTGAATTAATCTTCTACATCAGCACCAGATTGATGTGGATTTAAAATGTCTCATTATGTAACTCTCCATATTCAGAACTCATCATTATTCTTATTTGCTATCAGAGATAAACGCCATGGGAAGTAACAGCCATCAAAGGTAAATTCTCTTTCCCACCACACTTCTTCCTGACTAGTCAAACCTTTGTTCACCCTGGCTGCAATGTTCTTCCCTGTCAAGTTGAATGGACCTTAGCACCACAGGGTATAAAGTTAGATTTGGAGTAGCATTCCAAAAGGAAACCAACAGTGTATTTCCAAAACAGAGAAACAAGGCTGTAGTCAAGAGAATAGCTGTGTTCAGAAGAAGAAGACAATTATATTCAGAGGTCTGGTGGAAGGGTAAATAGCAGAATAAGCAGTGAGATGAGAGTATTAGAAATCCAAAAACATAAGAGTAGGAACAAGGCATGAGTCGGGCTGAATCATTCAGCCAACAGAGATATATTATGGTATACTGTTTTATGTAGTACGCACATGCTGGGTGTGGATGTGAAAGGTTAGTACAGATACTTAAACATGGAGTAGAGGTGAGCTTGGGCTAATTAAGACTCTCCACAAGACTCTATTTGTGAAGTCTCTTCCATGGAAGGCTGTGGCACATTAAAAATTCATTTAAGAATGAAATGAGCTCTCCTTGATAACAAAACTGACTGATATTGAATTGGTATAAGGAGGCAAAAACCACCCAAATGGAGCACTCTAATTTTTTTTCATCTCAATTATCACAGCAGAACTATGAAATCTGGGTTCAGAAGTACCAGTTACCAGTTGTTGTCCAGTTGACTCTGACTCATGGTGACCCCATGTGTGTCAGAGTAGAACTGTGCTCTGTAGAGTTTTAAATGACTGATTTTTGGAAATAGATTGTCAAGCCTTTCTTCCAAGGTGGCTCTGTATAGACTCAAACCTCCAACCTGTTGGTTAACAGCTAAGCACATTAACTGTTTGTACCACTCAGGGACTCTGGGTTCAGAAGGCAGCAGTGAAATCCATACTGGATATGCTTGAAAATAACTATAAGCTGTGAAGTTGCAATCGATAATAAAGGATACTTGGGATGGGCTAATGTAGCACAGTCCAATATCAAATAAGCTCCTCAGCAAGTGATATTTTACCAAAAGGTCTGGTAGCAGATTTGGCCCACTAGAAGGATCCTTTAGATTTTTATAAGCCTGCGGTTACTGGCTCTCAGAAAGTTTTATTGTACTATTTCATGTTTTAGGGAAAAAAATCTATGATTGTAGGATGATAATTTCAAAAGAGGTGAGTTGTAATTTATGGAGGTACTTTCATAGACTGACTTGATCATGGGCAGTTGTTACGTTGTTAGGTGCCATTGAGTCAGTTCCGACTCATAGCAACACAGTGTACAACAGTACAAAATGCTGCCCAGTCCTGCACCATCCTCAAAACCATTGCTATGTTTGAGCACATTGTTGTAGCCATTATGTCAATTCATCTTGTTGAGGGTCTTCCTCTTTTTCGAAGACCCTCTACATTACCAAGTATTATGTCCCTCTCCAGGGACTGATCCTTCCTGATAACTTGTCTAAAGTATGTGAGAAGAAGCCTCACCATCCTCACTTCTCAGGAGCATTCTGGCTGTACTTCTTCCAAGACAGGTTTGTTATTCTTCTAGCATTCCATGGCATGGTCAATATTCTTTGTCAACACCATAATTCAAAGGCATCAATACTTCTTCAGTCTTCCTTATTCCTTGTCCAGCATTCAAATGCATTTGAGGTGATTGACAATACCATGGCTGGAGGCAGAGCCAACATGACACTATAGACAGAAGAACCACAATTTCCCTCCACAGCAAAGACCCAAAAAACTAAGTAAAACAGAGACAAACTTCAATCCTGGAACCCTAAGCATCAAATGAAGAGATAAAGAACTCAACCAAGCACCAAATGGAATAAGAAACTGACAGAGCACACAGAGTGAGGAGATATACAGAGTGGAGGTCCCCTATCAGCTAACACAGCAAGGATTTGCCATCTTGGACTTCTGTTGGAGATCGGAGGACAGGGAGTACAAGAAAGCAGCTTCATGGAGCTCCCAGCAGGAGACAGAGCACACAGTAACCAACGATACACGCTTTCCCAGCCCCCTCCCCCTTCTTCCCCCTGCTCAGCCTCCACAGCTTCCCGGTGGGCTGTGGTTGCTTGGCTAGGGAGGCGCTGGCTTTGTGCTGCTCTGTGCTTACCCCACTCACACTGGCCTGCTCCGTCAGTGCCATTTCTTTGTTACTGTTGTTGCTTTTTTCAGCTTCTTTTGATTTTCTTCCCTCTCTCTCACCTCCTTCCTTTCCTTTCTCTCGAACACCTGGGTCCGTGTGCCATCTCCATTTTTTATTGACAGGCTATGAAGCACTGCTTGGCTTGAAACTGTTTCCCTGGTCTGTGCTGCCATGCTGGTGGGATCCCTGGGGGCATTTTTAAAATTTTTTTTCTTTTTTCCTTTTTGTTTTTCTTATTTTTCGGTTTCTCTTCTCTCTCTACTTTCCTTCTTTTCCTGTCTCCTGAATACCTGGCACTGTATGCCATATCCACCCCTTCTAGACAGGCCGTGCAGTGCCTACTGGCTTGGGAGCCACTTCCCTGGTCTGCACCAAGCCAGTGGGCTCCCTTGGGGATTTGTTTTTTCTTTTCTTGATTTCGTGTCTCTCTCTATCATCCTTCTCTTCTTTTCTCCTGAACATCTGACATCATGTGCCATCTCTGCTCCTTCTAGATAGGCTGTGCAGTGCTGCACCACTGGGGAACCACTTACCCTGTCTGCACTACCACGCCAGTGGGCTCCCTTGGGGACTGTTTTTTTTCTTTTTCTTTGCTAGGTTTCTCGTTTCTCTCTACGACCCTTCTCTTCTTTTCTCCTGAACACCTGGTGATGTGTGCCTTCTCTCCTCCTTCTAGATGGACTGTGCAGTGCTGCAAGGTTGTGGGGCTACCTCCTTGGTCTGAGCCACCACACCAGTGGGCTCCCTCGGGGCATCTTTCTTTTTCTTTCTCTCTTCTTCTCTCGATTTCTCATCTCCCTCTACCTCCCTTCCTTACCCTTCTCCTGAACACCTGGTGCCATATGCCATCTCCGATCCTTCTTCTTGGGCTGTAGAGTGCTACTCAGCTGGGGACCCCCTTCTGGTTGACTCCCTTGGGCCACTTTTTTTTTCTTCTTTACTTTCTTCTTTTTTTCTCAATTTCTTGTCTCTCTACATCTTCCTTCCTTACCTTTCTCCTGAACACTTGGTGCCATGTGCCATCTCTGCTCCTTCTTGATGTGCTGTACAGTTCCCTTAGCTGAGGACCCATTTCCAGTGGGCTCCCTTAGGGCATTTTTCTTTTCTGTCTTTCTTCTTCTTCTTTTTTTTTTTTCCCTCAGTTTCTTGTCTCTCTCTACTTCCCTTCCTTTCCTTTCTCCCAAACACCTGGTAACTTTTCTTTTTCTCTCTGCTTCTTGTCTCTCTCTACATTCCTTCCATTTCTTTCTCCCACCTACCAGCCATGTATGCCTCTCTTCTTTTATTTTTTTAAATCTAGTTTCTTGTCTTTCTCTCTCTTCCTTCCTTTCCTTTCTCTCACCCATCTAGCTGTGTGTGCTGTATCTGTCCCTTCTTGAAAGGCTGTGCCTCACCGCCTGGCTAGAAAGCCACCAGAACACCACTTCCCCAGGTCTGTGCCACTCCAACAAACAGGCTTTTTTTTTTTTGGCTCCTGTATCTCTCTCCTCTTTCTATTTTTTTTCCCATACCCACTTAGCTCCACACATCACAACCTCACCTCCCTCCTGCATATCTGCACTGTGTGCTGAACATTGCACTCCCCAGCAGCACAGGCATGATCTACAAGAACCTGCTCTGCATTGACCTCTGGGCTGCCCTTTTGACCCCAGTACATACCACAAACAACCCATCCCAGCCCCTCTTCCTAAGCTGGACTTGCCCTGCTGCACCATAGCTCAGGGACTGGCCCTGGCCATTGGACAAGGTGGTGAGAAGTATTGTGCCCACAGATGAGCAAACAACAAAGAATGCACAGCCCGCCTGCTCAGACATAATGAAATAAAACAAAAAAACAGGATGAAACAAACAAATCTACAATCAATAAAGGAAGAAAATAATGACCAAATGTCCCAAAGACAGCAGACAATATCAAAACATATATAAAAAAAAAAAAAAAAACAGGACAAGATGGTTCCAGAATGCATCATAAAAAAAACAAAAAAACAAAAACCAGGTGACTTTCTAGTGGAAGAAAAGGCACTGGAACTACCTGGTAGGGAATTCAAGTCTCTAATATGCACAGCTATCCAAGAGTTGAATGAGGAAAAAATAGACAAAATCACGGAAAAGGGGAGACAAAATTGTGGAAAAGATAGAAAAAAGAATGGAAGATTCTGGAAAATAATACAGGAACAAAATGTCAAAATAAATTCACAACTAAAAATCATACAAAAACAGCAATTAGAAATCTAAAATATAAACAAGTTTCAGAAATGGACAGTGTTATAGAAGGTCTCAGCAGCAAGTTTGAAACAATGGGATGTAGGATCAATGACATTGAAGACAAATACTTGGATACCAATTTGAGGAAAAATCAGGAAAAAGAATGAAGAAAAATGAAGAAACCCTGAGAATGATATGGGATACAACCAAAAGCAAAAATTGGTAAGTGATCAGAGTTCCAGAATAGGGGGAGAAAATAGAAAACACAGAGAGGATCATTGAAGAATTGCTGACGGAAAACTTCCCTAATATTATGAAAGATGAAAAGATGACCATCCAAGAAACTCAAGGAACCCCATATGGGATAGAGCTCAAAAGAAAATCACCAATTCATATCATAATCACACTCACTAAAACCAAAGACCAAGAAAGAATCCTGAGAGCAGCTTGAGAAAAATGAAAAGTCACATAGAGAGAGTAACAATAAGACTAAGCTTTGAGTGCTCGGCAGAAAACACGCAGGCAAGAAGGCAACGGGATGACATATATGAAACCTTCAAAGAAAAAAAATGCCAACCAAGAATAATACATCCAGAAAAACTCTCCTTCAAATATGATGTTGAAATTAGAACATTTCCAGATAGACAGAAATTAAGGGACTATGTAAAAACCAAACCAAACTTACAAGAATTATTAAACGGAGTCCTTTGGTTAGAGAACCAACAACATCACATGATGGTCTGAATCTAGGATGCGAGATTGCACCAGCGAGATACCAACCTAGGAAATGAACTCTCAAAGATTAATCAAAACTAAAAGATTTACCACAGGGAAACAGGAAGATTAATCTGTAAATGACAACAACACCAGAACAATAAAAGAGGAGATAAATGGTGTAGGTATAGAAGCTTCTAATGGAGAAGAAGGCAAGGTGATACCAAGTATTAAAAGAGTGGTTTAAACTTAGGAAGATAAGGGTAAATTTTAAGGTAACCACAAAGAGCGTTAACAAACCTACTCATCAAAATAAAGAAGAAAAACGAAGTCTCAATAAACACAGAATCTACAAAAACAAAAGAAATGAAAAAAAACAACACAAACAAAAGGAATTTGGCACAGGAGAGTAAGAGGAACAAAGAAAATGTTAGCACCACAAAAAAAAAAGCACTACAAAATGACAATTTTAGGATCGCTATGTGTTGGAATCAACTCGACCACTATGGGTTTTGGAATAAACTCACACCTGTCAATAATTACACTGAATGTAAAAGGCCTAAATACACCAATAAAGTGACAGAGAGTGACACAATCCATAAAAAAACAGGATCCATCATTATAGTATCTACAGAAGACATACCTTAGAAATAAAAACGTAAATTTATTAAAAATCAAAGGATGGAAAAAATATATCAAGCAAACAGCTACCAGAAAACAGCAGTAGTGGCAATACTAATCTCTGATAAAATAGACTTTTAAACAACATTCACCATAATTGACAAAGAAGGGCATTATATAATGATTAAAGGGATGATCCCTCATGAAGACATAACCATAATAAGTATCTACACACCGCACGACAGGGCTCCAAAATACATAAAGTCTAACAGCACTGAAAAGAGAAACTGACACTTCTACAATAATAGTAGGAGACTTCAACACACCACTGTTGATAAAGGACAGAACATCTAGAAAGAAACTCAACAAAGATATGGAAGATCTAAAGCCACAATCAGCCAACTTGACCTCATAGACATATACAGAATACTCCACCCAATGACTGCAAACTACACTTTCTTTTCTGATGCACGTGGAACGTTCTCCAGAATAGACCGCATCTTAGGCCACAGAGCAACCCTCAACAAAATCCAAACCACTGAGATAATACAAAGTATCTTCTCCGATCACAACACCATCAAAGTAGAAATTAACAACAGGAAGAGCAAGGAAAAA
>NW_004444307.1:344234-350415 GCF_000243295.1 Trichechus manatus latirostris
GGTGGAGGCCTTGGTAGCTGTGGTCCATTAGTCCTTTGGACTAATCTTCTCCTTGTATCTTGTTCTCTTCATGCTCCCTTGCTCCGGAAGGGATGAGACCAGTGGAGTATCTTAGATGGCTGCTCACAGGCTTTTAAGACCCCAGATGCTACTCACCAAGGTAAAATGTAATGATAAGTAACTTGATTTAAATAATAATTTAATATAAAGTATTTGGCTTCTATGAGAATAAACATTTTTTTCTTTAGGAGAATATAGCGCCATGTTGCCTGGAAGTCCAGATGTTTGATTTCTTGACTGCTCCTTCCATGGGTGTTGATTGTGGATCCAAGTAAAACGAAATCCTTGACAACTTCAGTCTTTTCTCTGTTTATCATGATGTTGCTTTTTTGGCCGAGTTGTGAGGATTGTTTTTTATGTGGAGGTGTAAGCCATACTGAAGGCTGTGGTCTTTGATCTTCATCAGTAAGTGCTTCAAGTCCTCACCACTTTCAGCAAGCAAGGTTTTGTCATCTGCATATTGCAGGCTGTTAACGTGTCTTCCTCCAATCCTGCTGCTGTGTTCTTTTTCATGTAGAGCATTTTCTTGGATTATTTGCTCAGCATACAGATTGAATAAGTATGATAAAAGGGTTCAACACTGACACACATTTTTTGATTTTAAACCATGCAGTATCCCCTGGTTCTGTCTGAACGGCTGCCGCTTGGTCTATGTATAGGTTCAGCCTGAGCATAACTAAGTGTTTGGCAATTCGTATTCTTCATAATGTTATCCATAATTTGTTAAGATCCACACAGTTGAACGCCTTTGCATAATTAATAAAATACAGGTAAATGTCTTTCTGGTACTTTCTGCTTTATCAAGATCCATCTGATATCAGCAATGATATACCTCATTCCAAGTCCTCTTCTGAATCTGGCTTGAATTTCTGGCAATTTCTTGTCAATGTACTGTTGCAACCGTTTTTTGAATTATCCTCAGCAAAATTTTGCTTGTGTGTGATATTGATGATAATTTCCACGTTCCATTCTATCACCTTCCTTTGGAATGGGCACAAATAAGGATCATGGAGAGAGGGTTCAAAAATTATCCTGTTGAGAGGGGACATATTACATAAGGCCCATGTTCAAAATTGTAATAACAAGTTCCATCTGGACTTTGGCTTGAAGAAACAAATATTGAAAATGATAGTGTCCAAAGGAATTAAAGAGGATTGTCAGAAATGATATCCAAGAATGCAGGAGTACTGTAAAATCTCTGTGATATTTTAAATGGTATATTCTTATTTTTTTAACTTCTTTATTGATGTTTGAAAGTGCACTTCTATTTAAATATTGATCTTACATATAATCATTCATAAATTTACTATAATTACTATTGAGATCTTTAGATTCTTTGAGGGTTCCTATTTAGAAAATTACATAATCTATGAGTAGTGACAATTTTCTTTTTTCCTTTCCAATCATTATGTCTTTTATTTATTTTTCTTAAATTATTAATTGGCAAGGTCTACTAATACATGTTGAATAGAAACTGTTATATGGGATTTTGACTTTTTCCTGATTTTAAAGGAAAACTTCCAATATCCCTCATTAAGGATTATAATTGTATGTTTTCATGGCTACTCTTCATCAGATTAAGAATGTTCCCTTCTATTACTATTTTCCTACATTTTCATTTGTGCATTTATTTATTTTAAAGATTGAATGGTTATGAAAATAAAAAATTCTGAATCTACTGAAATGCTGTTTTTTAAATTAATTTTCTAATATAGCTACATATCTTCTTAATGATTTTGTTTTCTTTTGAATATAGTCCTAGATTGGTAAACTAATTTCTTGTTGAAGTTTTTGTATCTGTATTCGTTGGTACAATTGACCTATAGTTTGGTTTGCTTTTGCAATCAATGTATTTTAGCTTAGAAAGGGTGGAGGAGAAGTTCTTACTTTTCCTTCTTATCTGGAGGAGTTTGTAGAAGACTAGTATTATCTCTTCTTTCATATTTTGATAGAATTCACCTGTAAAACCACCTGAGTTGATATTTTTCAGTTTTTAAAAAAATTCTTTAATGTTTCTATAATTATTTAGGCTATCTAAGGTTTTTGTAAGATTTCAAAAGTTACTAGGAATTTATCCTTTTTGTCTGTTTTAAAATTTATTAGCATAAAGATTTTCATAATATTGTCTTATCATCTTTTTTCATCTCTGACAAGTTTTTCTTCTTCAACATGACTTTTTGTGCCTTTAATCATTGATCAATATCAATAGAGTTGGAGTTTATTATTAGTCATTTATAAAATAACTTTTATATATTCTGACTATCTTTATTACAATCTTATTTTTTAACCATTAATGTTGTCTCCATTATTTTAATATCTCTTTTACTCAATATTGGACTAAATCTTTAAGCATGGAGAAGTTCTGTTTTTTCTTATATCTTAATTTAGATGCTTAGCTAATGGATTATCAGACTTTTCCTTTTCTAATGTAAAAACTTAGGAACATAAATTATCCTTAAAATATCACTTACACTGAATATACTTTTGATATATAGTACTTTAATTTTTATTCAGCTCAAAATTCTTAACCCATGAGCTATTAAAAAGTGTACTGTTAAAACATCCAAAACTATATCTTCCATTTTCTTTTTAACTATTGGTATTACATTCGATGTCATTATAGTTAGAGAACACTGTATATAACACAGATTCCTTAATTTTTTGGATTTACTTTATGATTTCATATACGATCAGTATTTTTAAGTATTATAGACACTTTTGGATGAAACTGTATTATTTAAATATTTTGGTGCAGGGTTTTATAAATGTCTAACAAATTAAACTGCTTAAATACATGATTCAAATCTTCTATATTTTTACTTCTATATGCCTATCAGAACAATAATGAAAATAATTGTGTTGAAAACATCCATAATTGTGATGGACTTGTCAATTGGATCTGTACCTCTATAAATTTTTGGAAATACATATTTAGACTTCTTTGTTTTTTGAATACCATTTTATAGTTGTTATAGTGGTCTAGTGAACTATACTTTTTAGTCATCTCGTATGTATGAGATATTTCATAGCAAACTTAAAAAAAATTGTATAAAACTGACTGCTATATATTTTTGTAAAATATATAAATATTCAATGACTTTCATTAACATATAGAGTGACTGTCAGTAGGGTGGTGTAAAACAAATATAAATTAACAAAGAAAAATGTAACTAATATATAAAACAGGAAAGGTACCTCATCCAAACTGATATATTGCCATAAATTGAGGAGCAAGATAGTATTTCAGAACTATGCATCTATGATTCAAGAGAAAAAAAGAAAGGAAGAAAAAGATTATTTTCAAAGAGAATAATTAAAGCTTGTGGTGGCCCTGCAGCAACAGTTATTTGAGGAGATTTTTGAACATTCTGAACAATTGTTTTAAAATTTGAAAAGGAAAACAAAGTAATGAACAGAACAAAAAGGATAATGTAGGAAATTCCTTTGTTTGAGAATTAGACAAGCAATTGGCCAAAAACAAAACAAAACAAAACAATACAGAAATTCCTTTGTTTACAATTTTGAAGAGAAAAACAATGCCCCCCCCCCCCAAAAAGAAAGCTCCTTTTTTGAAAAGCAGGATCAAGGGAAGGAGAAAGGCTCACGTATGTCACTGAAAGTCCATGATATGTTCTGGGAAATAGAACTTTATATGATTTGGACATTGTGTGAATACCATATTATGCATGTGCTTACCTCCTTCCAGGCTCACCCCTGAGCTGGCTACTTGCTCTGTGTGGGCCTAGCTGAACAATCCTTCCCCGTGCTCCCTCCTTTCTCCTTCCTTGTGAGCCTTCTCCTTCCCTTGCTCCTGCCAAATCACATAATGTCCAAATCACATAATGTCCTATTCCAAAGACTATATTGTGGATATTAAGCGATGCATTATTTTATAAGCATTAAGTCATATTTAAAATATATCATAAGGTTGCACAATGATTACTGTAATTTCTGTCAATAAGTTGTACACCTCTAAAAAGTTAAATTGGTGAAAGTTGTGTGAAAGATATATTTACAAGACTGACAAAAAGAAAATAGTAACTGCTCAGGATATTAATGTACAGCCAAACACGTCATGGGATTTAATTCTTTGGTTTGCAGGTTTAAGGTCATAGTTTCACAGGACATCACAGTTAATTGGCCTAAAAACATGTTTAGTGCTTCTGTTCTACCGCCTAGTTGGTTGTGTAGTGCCTGGGGTCCTAAAAGTTTGCAAGTGACCATCCAACGGCACAACAATTGGTCTCTTTGCCTGGAGCAACAGATGAAGAAAGAGAGTCAGGAATAAGAGGAGGATATGGAATATGTGGCTAATTGCCTCCATGAACAACTGCCACCTTTGCCATGAGACCAGAAGAACTGGATGGTGCCCAGTTACCATTACTGAATATTTTGATCAAGGATTCTATAGTGGAATCCTGATCAAAATGAGAAAAATGCAGAACAGAATTTAAAATTCTCATGGGCTCCAGACTTTCTGGAGCCATGGAGGCTGCATGAACCTCTGAAACTATTGCCCTGAGATAATCTTTAAACCTTAACACACACACACGCACACCCCATTATACTTCATCACATTACTTATTTTTCTTTTTGTTCTCTTTCTAAGGAGTTATCATTGTTGTAATAATTTTTTTCTTTATTGTTTAACCATGAATACCTGACTTCCCCAGTAAGCCTTCTAAGAACAAACACACATCTATCGTCTTCACTCTTATGTCTCCAGAGTTCCATTAAAGTAGGAACATTGTGTTTAGACTTAGAAACCACCAATCATATGCTTATATTTATTTAAAATAGCTTCAAACTTCCGTAAAAAAGAGCGAGGAGGTCAAGCTCCTTATCAAAATGGTACTGAAAAGTATTCTGTTGTTTTGATAACTTAAATGAAACAAAGAACCTGGAATTTCTGGGGAAAAACAAACAAATGCATTTCTGAAAGTTCTTTTTATTTAAAAAATTTTTTTGGTGAAGATATACACAGCAAAACATGTGAATTCAAAATTTACTGCAATTTTGAATGCACAATTTAGTGAAGTTGATTCCATTCTTCAAGTTGTATCTTTTATGAATTGTTTTCTTGATATCATTTTATGAGTTGTTTTACCAATGTCAACACAAATCTGAAAGTTTTTTTTTGACTATGTCTAGAGTCTTCAGGAATACAGGTGATTTCCCTGAGAGGAACAAGCACATGACTCTTGACCGAGCATTTCCAATAGTATTCTTTGAAACACAGAGATAAAATAAGGTATGGGGAGGTGAGTTTTCTTTCTCATCCACCAATGTTGCCACTGCTAAAGGAGCTAGAGAAGGTGCAGTAGTCTTTCAAAGAACAAGAATATACTACCCACAGTAAGAGGTACAAATACTGCAATAAAATGTACCTTTAAGATCTCTCTGACTCCTTTCATGCTTTTAACTTTATAGCTCTTTTATCCTTGCAATATTGTCTTCAAAATGCTTATGTTGGAGTTACTGTTGAAAGGTTTTCTCCTCTAAAATTGATACTCATAATGCACCTTCCAAATATTGTAAATGTCGTCTTGTGAATTTATTCATTAATACCTTAAATATCTATCAAAGTTGTTTTTTTAATGATGCAATTTGATTAATATTTTCTTTAGTAAATCTTAATTAATATTATTATTTTACTAATTAAAACTCACAAATCCACAGTAATATCCCATTCATTGTAACTATTTTTGTAATTTATTTTAATATCACTATGTACGTACAGTTTTAAATGAATATATTTTATGAAAGCCTAATAGTGTGAGATGTTCTTGTTATTGAAGTTTTTTTCTTTTTCCTTTTGTTCTCCTTTTTCTTTATTTTCTCTGTACCCATGTCAAGTATCTCATATTAAAAACCTAGTGTTTATGTATTTTTCTACTTGTCTTTATAATCCTCTAAAATTTCTTATAAATATAGTGAATTTAGAGGTCATTGTTGGCTAAAAATGTGTTCACAGTATGAGGTATTTTGTTTTCCTTACTCAAAACATGTCTTGGGGAGCATTGCATATAAATTTTTATAACTCTTTTTTTTTTATTGTACATCAGGTGAAGGCTTACAGAATAGTTTCTCATGAAATAGAAGTACACGTTATTTTATGACA
>NW_004444307.1:352215-353328 GCF_000243295.1 Trichechus manatus latirostris
CAACAAAACTACAGTTTTCATTTATTTTCTAAAATTTCTAGTGTTAATTTTCCTGTTGATGTTTCAGTGATATTAGATGAAATGTTTTTTAGTCTTTTACCATTTCTGGTATTTGCATTATTAGGGTTTGGAATTGCCTGTTATAGATTGATTTGTGTTCCTCAAAAAGATATTTTGAAGTCTTGACACCTGGTACCTATGAATGTGACCTTATTTGGAAATAAAGTCTTTGAAAATGTGAGAAGTTGACATGAGAGCATACTGGAGTAGGGGTGGTCCTAATCCAATCCGAGTGTTGTCCTTATAAAACAAAAGTGACACAGAGAGGCAGACAGAGGCAGGAAAGCCATGTGATGATGGAGGCAGAGATGCATCTATGAGCCAAGGGACGTAGAACCTGCAAGGGACAAGAAAGGATCTTCCCGTAGAGACTTCGGAAGAAGTATGCCTGGCTGGCACATTCATTTGGATCTCTAGCTTCCAGAAGTGTAAGAGAATAATTTTTTGTTGTTTTAATCTACCCACTCTGTGGCACTTTGTTACAGCTGACCTAGGAAAATAGTACATTGTCATTTATTTTAGTTAGATGGTTTTATTCTATTCATACTACTTAATTCAGTATTTTTATTGGGATTTGATAAAAGACTTCTCAGCAACTGTTGATATTGTTGTATTTTTCTATTCCTCTAGTTTGTTAAGTAATATAGTATGGTATCAGATTATCTGATATTAAACTGATTTGTATTCCTGGAATAAACACTACCTGGAAAAAACACATTACATTTTGATAAAGCGTAACTTCTTAATCGAAATAATTTTATTTAGACTTTTTACATCTCTTAATTCATAAGTGGTATTGTTCTATCATGTTTTCTATTCAATTTATTGGGTTTTGGTATTAAATTTATGCAGAGTATATAAACATATTAGGGAGCTTTAAGTATTTTTCTATCAATATTAAAAAAAAATCTTAATGCATCTGAGAGGTTATGATAGAAAGTGTTCTTTATTCTGCTGCTTTTTAAGTAAATTTATCTTTTGATATCTTTCTTGATCAATGGCTTACTGCATATGTGCTTCTTAATACTCAGTGTAAACTATATTGATCATACT
>NW_004444307.1:354809-356590 GCF_000243295.1 Trichechus manatus latirostris
CTCATGTATAGAAGGATGGTTCAACATTAGAAAATCAATCAGTGTAATCCACCACATAAATAAAAGGAAAGAGAAGAATCACCTGTTCATCTCAATTGATGCAGAAAAGACATTCGACAAAGTCCAACATCCATTCCTGAAAAAAACTCTCAATAAAATAGGCATAGAAGGGAAATTTCTCAACATAATAAAGGACATCTATACAAAACCAACAGCCAACATCATTCTTAATGGAGAGAGGCTGAAAACATTCCCCTCGAGAACATAACCAAGACAAGGATTCCTGTTATCTCCAATCCTGTTTAAGATTGTGCTGGAAGTCCTAGCTAGAGCAATAAGGCAAGAAAAAGAAATAAAGGGCATCCAAATTCATAACAAAGAAGTTAAACTGTCTCTATTTGTGGATGATATGATACTATATATAGAAAACCCAAAAGACTCTGTGAGAAAACTACTGGAACTAATGGAAAGATTCAGCAGAGTAGCAGGATACAAGATAAACATACAAAAATCAGTTGACTCGCTATACACAAATAAAGACAACAATGAAAAGGAAATCAGGAAAACAATACTATTTATAATAGCCCCTAAAAAATAAAATACTTAGGAATAAATCTAACCAGGGATGTAAAAGACCTATGCAAAGAAAACTACAAAACATTACTGCAGAAGCCAACAAAGATCTACATAAATGGAAAAACATACCATGCTCATGCACAGGTAGACTCAACATTGTGAAAATGACAGTTCTACCCAAAGTGATTTACAAATATAATGCAATCCTGATCCAAATACCAACAACATTCTTTAAAGAGATGGAAAAACTAATCATTAACTTTATATGGAAAGGAAAGAAGCCCCAGATAAGTAAAGCACTATTGAAGAAGAAGAGTAAAGTAGGAGGACTCACACTACGTGACCTCAGAACCTACTATACAGCTACGGTAGTCAAAACATCCTGGTACTGGTACAACGACAGATACATTGACCAATGGAACAGAATTGAGAACCCAGATGTAAATCCATCCATCTACGGTCACTGATCTTCGACAAGGGCCCAAAGTCTATCAAATGGGGAACAGATAGTATTTTTAACAAATGTTGCTTGCAAAACTGGATGTCCATCTGCAAAAAAATGAAACAGGACCCATACCTCACACCATATACAAAAACTAATTCAAAATGGACCGAAGACCTAAATATAAAGCCAAAAACTATAAAGTTCATAGAAGAAAAAATGAGACCAACACTAGTGACCCTAATGCACGGCATTAACAAGATGCAAACCATAACCGACAACACACAAACTCCAGAAGATAAGCTAGATAACTGCGATCTTCTAAAAGTTAAACATTTATGCTCTTTAAAAGACTTGACCAAAAGAATAAAAAGAAAACCTACAGAACAGGAAAGAATTTTTGGCCATTACAAGTCAGACAAAGATCTAATCTCTAAGATCTACAAGAAAAGCCGACATCTCTGCAACAAAAAGACATATAATCCAATTAAAAAGTGGGCAAAGGAAATGAACAGACACTTCACAAAAGAAGACATTCAAGCGGCCAACAGACACATGAGGAAATGTTCGTGATCACTAGCCATTAGAGAAATGCAAATTAAAACAATAATGAGATATCATCTTGCCCTGACATTCTGGCACAAATCAATAAAACTGGAAATAGCAAATATTGGAGAGGCTGCGGGGAGATCGGAATGCTTATGCACTGCTGGTGGGAATGCAAAATGATACAACCATTTTGGAAAAAGATATGGGGCTTCCT
>NW_004444307.1:356690-359365 GCF_000243295.1 Trichechus manatus latirostris
TAGCCAGGCCTTTCTTCCAAAGCACCTCTGGGGGAACTTGAACCTCCAACTTTTCTAGTTTGCACCACCCAGGGACTCCATGTTGTTTTGCTAGAGCCCTTTTAAAGAATTTCTCCAGATTCAGCTCATTGATAATGAATCCAATTTTTTGCAAATCCACCATTCTTCCTTTGCCCTGATGGATTAGTGCCAGCCTGGCTAATTATAGGATTGTTGCTCTCAATAACTGGTAAATGTTATCCCACCTTCTTGCGGTTTCCAGGGTAAAGGATGAGATGTCAGAAACAATTTCAATGTTTTTCCTCTGTAATTCGTATTTTTTTCTGACTTGAGTCTGGTGGAGGTTTTGCATTACCCAGAAATTCAGGATGTTAGCAGATTTTGCCTCCTTATGTTTATTTTCACATAATACTTCCTGGAATTTTGTGTACCCTTTCAATATTCTGAATTATGTGTTTCTTCACCTCAGAAAATTAAAAAAACTTTAATTTGTATTCCTATTCCTCCATCTATTTTTTATATTCTGAAATTTATATTAGTTACATGTTAGAGTTCCTTCATTCATCTCCCACATATGTCGCCTTTGCTTTCTTTTCTACCTCTTTGTATCTATTGTAAGAAATTTCTTTCCCTTGATTTTCCTGGCCTTCAATTTTATTTTAATAGTGACAATTCACTTCTTCAAATCACTTACTATTTTAATCGGGAATTATGTATTTTTGTTATCTGCATTTTGATAAAAATTGTTGTTTTTCTTTGAGTTGTTGTCTGCATCCTCTATCTTCTCTATTTCACAGAACTCAGTCTGTTTTCTTTTTTTTTCTCTCTGAGGTGAATCGGCTTTCCAGAAAATGTTGTTATTTTTCTCTGCCACCTCATGGGGAGGGTCTGGTTGATGATTCCAAATGAAGGGAAGCCATGGGTAGGCCATCAGCCCTCCATGGAGACACCTGGAGGAAGTGATCCTGTTCTCAAGTCTTCTAGGACTTTCCCAGCTGCGGGAGTAACTAGGACTTAACCAGGTAACCAAGGGAGGACTAGATCCATTCCTGCTGAGCCAGTGAAAATGTACCCACGGAGTACGATGGTTTTATAAGCCAAGCTCTTTCCAGAATCTTTGTATTCTGATCTTCACTTTAGAGTTCATTAATCATGGAATGGTCTCTCGGCTTTACCTGCTGCCCTAGAGGGGAGAAAGTGTTACGGTAGTTTTTCCTATTGGGACTCCCATAGAACCCTGTACCATATTTTCTTTCTTTCCTTTTTGTTTTGTTTTAATTGTTGCGCTTTAAATGAAAGTTTACAATTCAAGTTAGTCTCTCATACAAAAATTTATATTTATATATACATCGTTACATGACCCTAGTTGCTCTCCCTATACTGTGACAGCACACTCCTCCATTCCACTCCAGATTTCCTGTGTCCATTCAAACAGCTCCTGACCCTCTCTGCCTTCTCATCTCGCCTCTAGGCAGGAGCTGCCCATTTAGTCTCATGCATCTATTTGAGCTAAGAAGCACACTCTTCACGAGTATCGTTTTAGGTCCCATAGCCCAGTTTAACCTTTGTCTGAAGAGTTGGCTTCGGTATGGTTTTAGTTTTGGGCTAACAAAGAGTCTGGGGGCCATGTCTTCTGGGGTCCCTCCAGTCTCGATCAAACCATTAAGTCTGGTCTTTTTACTAGAATTTGAGTTCGGCATCCCACTTTTCTCCTGCTCCGTCAGGGATTCTCTGCTGTGTTCCCTGTTAGCGTAGTCATTGGTGGTAGCCAGCCACCATCTAGTTCTTCTGGTCTCAAGCTGATGAAGTCTCTGATTTTTGTGGCCCTTTCTGTCTCTTGGGCTAATACTTACCTTGTGTCTATGGTGTTCTTCTTTCTCCTTTACTCCAGGTGGGTTGGGATCAATTGATGCATCTTAGATGGCCACTCACTAGCTTTTAAGAACCCAGACACCACTCACCAAAGTCGGATGCAGAACATTTTCTTAAAAAACTTTGTTATGCCAATTGACCTAGATGTCTCCTGAAACAGTGCCTATACCGTATTTTCAAACAACTTCCAGCAGACCCAGTAGCTTCTTGTCTCTGGAGAGGACTACAGATGAGGGATGGAGGGAAGTGGAAATTCAAGTTTGCCATTGTTTCAGAGATTCTTATCACATAATTCTAGTAATTAGGTAAAAAAAGATGAGAATAGGAAAAACTATGTGTTATAAGCAAGTAATGTTTAAAAAATAATAGCATTTTACTCAAAGTCTAGACATGTGCCCCTTTCCTCTTTGTCTGTTGTAGAGATTAGGTTGTGATATTTCACAGCACTCACAAATATGTATGCAGACACAGATAGTTCATATTTATGATCATACGCATAAGACCCACATACGACTTTGAATCTATTGGCTACCATGCCCCTTAACATCAGTTCCAAAGTATTGATTCAAAACAAAACCAAACCTGTTGCCGTGGAGTCTATTCTGACTCATAGCGAACTGATGGATGGTAACAAAAAACCTGCCTCTGTTTGAAAATACTGTACTATAAACACAGTTGTATATTCTCTAGAAATAAAACCTTTAATGATTCTTTAGAATGTTTTCTACTGCAAGTTATCAGGCGCATTTTTACTGGGTATCTGCATCAAAATTCATGTGTAACTAGCCTGCCTAGTCAAGCAT
>NW_004444307.1:359465-361396 GCF_000243295.1 Trichechus manatus latirostris
TGTCTGCATCCTCTATCTTCTCTATTTCACAGAACTCAGTCTGTTTTCTTTTTTTTTCTCTCTGAGGTGAATTGGCTTTCCAGAAAATGTTGTTATATTTCTCTGCCACCTCATGGGGAGGGTCTGGTTGATGATTCCAAATGAAGGGAAGCCATGGGTAGGCCATCAGCCCTCCATGGAGACACCTGGAGGAAGTGATCTTGTTCTCAAGTCTTCTAGGACTTTCCCAGCTGCGGGAGTAACTAGGACTTAACCAGGTAACCAAGGGAGGACTAGATCCATTCCTGCTGAGGCAGTGAAAATGTACCCACAGAGTACGATGGTTTTATAAGCCAAGCTCTTTCCAGAATCTTTGTATTCTGATCTTCACTTTAGAGTTCATTAATCATGGAATGGTCTCTAGGCTTTACCTGCTGCCCTAGAGGGGAGAAAGTGTTACAGTAGTTTTTCCTGTTGGGACTCCCATAGAACCCTGTACCATATTTTCTTTCTTTCCTTTTTGTTTTTTTTTTAATTGTTGTGCTTTAAATGAAAGTTTACAATTCAAGTTAGTCTCTCATACAAAAATTTATATTTATATATACATCGTTACATGACCCTAGATGCTCTCCCTATACTGTGACAGCACACTCCTCCATTCCACTCCATATTTCCTGTGTCCATTCAAACAGCTCCTGACCCTCTCTGCCTTCTCATCTCGCCTCTAGCAGGAGCTGCCCATTTAGTCTCATGCATCTATTTGAGCTAAGAAGCACACTCTTCACGAGTATCGTTTTAGGTCCCATAGTCCAGTTTAACCTTTGTCTGAAGAGTTGGCTTCGGTATGGTTTTAGTTTTGGGCTAACAAAGAGTCTGGGGGCCGTGTCTTCTGGGGTCCCTCCAGTCTCGATCAAACCATTAAGTCTGGTCTTTTTACTAGAATTTGAGTTCGGCATCCCACTTTTCTCCTGCTCCATCAGGGATTCTCTGCTGTGTTCCCTGTTAGGGCAGTCATTGGTGGTAGCCAGCCACCATCTAGTTCTTCTGGTCTCAAGCTGATGAAGTCTCTGATTTATGTGGCCCTTTCTGTCTCTTGGGCTAATACTTACCTTGTGTCTATGGTGTTCTTCTTTCTCCTTTACTCCAGGTGGGTTGGGATCAATTGATGCGTCTTAGATGGCCACTCACTAGCTTTTAAGAACCCAGACACCACTCACCAAAGTGTGATGCAGAACATTTTCTTAAAAAACTTTGTTATGCCAATTGACCTAGATGTCTCCTGAAACAGTGCCTATACCGTATTTTCAAACAACTTCCAGCAGACCCAGTAGCTTCTTGTCTCGAGAGGACTACAGATGAGGGATGGAGGGAAGTGGAAATTCAAGTTTGCCATTGTTTCAGAGATTCTTATCACATCATTCTAGTAATTAGGTAAAAAAAGATGAGAATAGGAAAAACTACGTGTTATAAGCAAGTAATATTTAAAAAATAATAGCATTTTACTCAAAGTCTAGACATCTGCCCCTTTCCTCTTTGTCTGTTGTAGAGATTAGGTTGTGATATTTCACAGCACTCACAAATATGTATACAGACACAGATAGTTCATATTTATGATCATACGCATAAGACCCACATACTACTTTGAATCTATTGGCTACCATGCCCCTTAACATCAGTTCCAAAGTATCGATTCAAAACAAAACCAAACCCATTGCCGTGGAGTCTATTCTGACTCATAGCGAACTGATGGATGGTAAAAAAAACCTGTGCCTCTGTTTGAAAATACTGTACTATAAACACAGTTGTATATTCTCTAGAAATAAAACCTTTAATGATTCTTTAGAATGTTTTCTACTGCAAGTTATCAGGCGCATTTTTACTGGGTATCTGCATCAAAATTCATGTGTAACTAGCCTGCCTAGTCAAGCATTGTATACTTTATATTCAAAACA
>NW_004444307.1:361496-362558 GCF_000243295.1 Trichechus manatus latirostris
GATGGAAACAACCTAGATGCCCATCAACAGATGAAGGGATAAACAAACTATGGTACATACATACAATGGAGTATTATGCAATGATAAAGAACAATGATGAATCTGTGAAGCACATCATAACATGGATGAAACTGGACTATATTATGCTGAGTAAAATAAGTAAGTCACAAAAGGACAAATAGTGTATGAGACCACTACTGTAAAAGCTCATGAAAAGGTTTACACACAAAAAGAATAAGATAAGTGGTAACTTTGGTGAAGGGTAAGACAGTACGCAATACTGGAGAAGTCAGCACAACTTGTGCAAGGAAAGGTCATAGAAGCTCCTTAGACACATCCAAGCTCTCTGAGGGACCAAACTGCTGGGTTGAGAGCTGTGGGTATGATGGTCTCTGGGAACATCTAGCTCAATTGACATAACATAGTTTATAAAGAAAATGTTCTACATTCTACCTTTGTGAGTAGCATCTGGGATCTTAAAAGTCTGTGAGCAGCCGTCTAAGATACTCCACTGGTCTCACTCCTTTGGGAGCAAGGGAGAATGAAGAAAACAAGAGACAAGGGAAGGATTAGTCCAAAGGACTAATGGACCACAACTATCGTGGCCTCCACCAGACTGAGTCCAGTACAACTAGATGGTGCCCGGCTACCACCACTGACTGCTCTGACCAGGATCACAGCAGAGGGTCCTGGACAGAGCTGGAAAAGGACATAGAACAAAATTCTAACTCACAAAAAAAGAACAGATTTACTGGCCTGACAAACTGGAGAAACCCCGAGGAGTATGGCCCCCAGACACCCTTTTAGCTCAGTGGTGAAGTCAATCCCGAGGTTCACCACTCAGTTGGCTACTGGACAGCCCCATAAAACAAAACAGGACTAATGAGGCACAGGGACAAGGACTAGAAGGCAGGAGGGGACAGGAAAGCAGGTGATAGGGAACCCAAGGTTGAGAAGGGAGAGTTTTGACATGTCGTGGGGTTGTTAACCATTGTCATAGGGCAATATGTGTACTAATTGTTTAATGAGAAACTATTTTGTTCTGTAAACCTTCACCTAAGG
>NW_004444307.1:362658-364381 GCF_000243295.1 Trichechus manatus latirostris
ATAAAACAAACACTCTCCTACTTCTCTCTTAGTCACTTTGAAGGTGTTTGTTTTTATGATATGTACTAACATTTATAACTGAGTTTGTAAAATGCCAACACATTGGATAAGATTGAAACATTCTCCAATAGTTTATGTAGCTTAGTTATATGGTTGAATTTGGCTTTTGTGGTATAAAGCTGGAAATGCTGATCTCCCTGCAGTGACGCCATTGATAGCTTTTTGTCACGTGGGCCGTGTGGATCTAATGTCTAAACCTGCCTAAGTGACACTGTGGCTGTGCGCACCACAGGGACACAATCTGGTACGCATAGTGTTGTTTTTCCATCATGCCACAATGCTGCAGGTATTTCAACTTCTGACTTTTTACCATAATCTAAAATTGACTTAAGAATAAACCTTGCCATTTCTATAAATAGTTCTTGTATAGAGAGGGTTGGGTGTTGGAATCATTAAAGAGTTGAGCATATTTTTTCATTTGTTTATGTGTTTCCCAATAAAATGAGCCTTAAAATAAATTACTTATAATAGTTTCTATATTCCTGACGCCAATTAAAATGTGTATTACAAGACACAATTACTAGTTAATTACATTGCACTCTAGCTGAATTTCCTGCTAATACCTCCCATTTGATTTTGCTCTCCTGTTCACATTTTAAAGATAAGTATCCCAGAGGGTTGTTCTTTATTGCTAGACATCACCACGTCTCTTCTATCCTTTAACAAACATCTCTTGGACATCGTAAGAGTATTTGAATGATCATTTTTCTTGAGTGAGCAGATTTCTTCCCATAGACAATGGAGAAGTTTGTTTACTTGTTCATTTTTTCCTATAAAATATCCTTTGGTAAAGTGTACATTCTTATTTTTATGGAAGATAATTTTTTATTATATGACTTTGGTCTCAACCTCTCCTATTTTTTTCTACATTATCTCCCCTTAGTTTACTTTTTGTGCTCCTTCTTGCTCTCAGAAGTCATATATATTTAAAAATGTGAAAAATAAGGTTTACTAACCCATTCATCATGTACTCCATTCTCATTTGGAGTATTGTTTGAGAAATGAAAAAATAAAAAAACCTCTTATTATCTATCAGGATTTACTACTTTAGTTTTTTACCATTATTCACCACTGTAAAATAATAAGATTGTATAAGAAAGGATATTTTTAATACTTATGAAGTAATCAAGCTCCAAATTCTCTACAGATGATTAAATTTATATTATATTCATGTGATGAGGTAAAATTTAAAATATTCTACTATCTAACATTTAAGATGCTTCATTTTCCACAGTATATTAAATAAGGCAGTAGTGATCATAAAGTAACTATTTTTGTCTCTGAATTCCTTCTAAAATAATTTTGGGTAAATAGTCCTTTTCCTGTCCCAGATCCATGACACTGATAATCACGTTTCAGTAATAAAAACTCTCACTTCATGCCAAATGAAAAAACAAACGATCAGTTCAACAACTAAAATGTCTACTTCCACGTATTAATAAAAGTCCTCTCTATTTAAAATGAAGGCTTCTCTCACTCCCCAATACGGGATTGCTGTAGGATAGAAGACCGTAGTTGGGAAAAGGGCATGTGGATTTTTTCATTTTTCCTAACCTAACGTTTCATGACTTGTGATTCCTTAAGGATTGAAGCATGTGGGGGAAGGAGCTATGGGAGCAGGTTACTTTTTTCTAATGGATACATCAAGGTGATCTAGCATCCC
>NW_004444307.1:364481-367026 GCF_000243295.1 Trichechus manatus latirostris
CAAAGGGAGCTCTATCACCAACACTTACAAATAATTGTGTTATTCCACTTACCCATAATAAGTAATGAGAGAGTCAATTCAGAAGTAAGAAACCATACTAAGTGGAAGCGTGAAGAAATTCTAAAAATTCTACTGCTGAGCTTTCTCTCCTACAGTATTCAGTTATAAAACAAACACTCTCCTACTTCTCTCTTAGTCACTTTTGAAGGTGTTTGTTTTTATGATATGTACTAACATTTATAACTGAGTTTGTAAAATGCCAACACATTGGATAAGATTGAAACATTCTCCAATAGTTTATGTAGCTTAGTTATATGGTTGAATTTGGCTTTTGTGGTATAAAGCTGGAAATCCTGATCTCCCTGCAGTGACGCCATTGATAGCTTTTTGTCACGTGGGCCGTGTGGATCTAATGTCTAAACCTGCCTAAGTGACACTGTGACTGTGCGCACCACAGGGACACAATCTGGTACGCATAGTACTGCTTTTCCATCAAGCCACACTGCTGCAGGTATTTCAACTTCTGACTTTTTACCATAATCTAAAATTGACTTAAGAAAAAACCTTGCCGTTTCTATAAATGGTTCTTGTATAGAGGGTTGGGAGTTGGAATCATTAAAGAGTTGAGCATATTTTTTTCATTTGTTTATGTGTTTCCCAATAAAATGAGCCTTAAAATAAATTACTTATAATAGTTTCTATATTCCTGATGCCAATTAAAATGTGTATTACAAGATACAATTATTAGTTAATTACATTGCACTCTAGTAGAATTTCCTGCTAATACCTCCCATTTGATTTTGCTCTCCTGTTCACATTTTAAAGATAAGTATCCCAGAGGGTTGTTCTTTATTGCTAGACATCACCACGTCTCTTCTATCCTTTAACAAACATCTCTTGGACATCGTAAGAGTATTTGAATGATCATTTTTCTTGAGTGAGCAGATTTCTTCCCATAGACGATGGAGAAGTTTGTTTACTTGTTCATTTTTTCCTATAAAATATGCTTTGGTAAAGTGTACATTCTTATTTTTATGGAAGATAATTTTTTATTATATGACTTTGGTCTCAACCTCTCCTATTTTTTTCTACATTATCTCCCTTTAGTTTACTTTTTGTGCTCCTTCTTGCTCTCAGAAGTCATATATATTTAAAAATGTGAAAAATAAGGTTTACTAACCCATTCATCATGTACTCTATTCTCATTTGGAGTATTGTTTGAGAAATGAAAAAATAAAAAAACCTCTTATTATCTATTAGGATTTACTACTTTGGTTTTTTATCTTTATTCACCACTGTAAAATAATAGGATTGTATAAGAAAGGATATTTTTAATACTTATGAAGTAATCAAGCTCCAAATTCTCTACAGATGATTAAATTTATATTATATTCATGTGATGAGGTAAAATTTAAAATATTCTACTATCTAACATTTAAGATGCTTCATTTTCCACAGTATATTAAATAAGGCAGTAGTGATCATAAAGTAACTATTTTTGTCTCTGAATTCCTTTTAAAATAATTTTGGGTAAATAGTCCTTTTCCTGTCCCAGATCCAAGACACTGATAATCATGTTTCAGTAATAAAAACTCTCACTTCATGCCAAATGAAAAAACAAACGATCAGTTCAACAACTAAAATGTCTACTTCCACGTATTAATAAAAGTCCTCTCTATTTAAAATGAAGGCTTCTCTCACTCCCCAATACGGGATTGCTGTAGGATAGAAGACCGTAGTTGGGAAAAGGGCATGTGGATTTTTTCATTTTTCCTAACCTAACGTTTCATGACTTGTGATTCCTTAAGGATTGAAGCATGTGGGGGAAGGAGCTATGGGAGCAGGTTACTTTTTTCTAATGGATACATCAAGGTGATCTAGCATCCCTGCCCTCTGAACATAGCAGATGCTTAATTTTAAGAAGAATTTTAGGTGCTTTGCATGATTTTCTGGTCTTCAAGCACCTTTTATTTAGCTTCCCCAAACCAATTTTTAGGTGGGAGTGGGTGGTAAGCTAAAGATAAACAACTCTTGTCTACCACTTTTTATAAAAAAATAAATATGCAGAGATGTAATGTCTCTTGAAACCTGGCATCTATTATCTTAGTACCTTAGCAGGAACTGGAACGGAAAGTGTTCCATTTTGACATCCTGTTCCATAAATATTTGACTGTACTTCTAACTTGTTCAAGTCATTGTTGCATTTGTATTTATTTCTCCCTTTGAGGGTACGCTCTTAAACAGTGGCACTCTCCTAGAAGGCAAAGGACATTTTAAGAGCTCATGAAATATATCAGAATGTCATTTTTCAGAAAAATTGGATCTATTTATAGACTCAATGGCAAAGGGTTTGGTTTTGGTTTGCTGTAATCCACTAGCAACTTTTGATGAGTCACTGGGTGGTGCAAATAGTTAACCACTCAGCTACTAACCGAAAGGTTGACAGTTCAAATGCACTCAGAAATGCCTTGGAAGAAAAGCCTTGCAATCTACTTCTGAAAGATCACAGCCATTGAAACCCTATGAACACAGTTCTACTCTGACA
>NW_004444307.1:367126-370599 GCF_000243295.1 Trichechus manatus latirostris
AATAATTTGGAAAAGGATAGTGAGAATAGCAGCACAACTGGAAGAATGTAATCAAAGTCCCTGAAATGTACATATAAAAACTTTTGAAATGGTATAACTTTGGCTCTGTATATTTTCACCAAAAAATTAAAAGATGTCCTCCAAGGTCTAGAAGGGAGAGGAGAGTGTTGACATGTCATGAGGTTGTTACTCAATGTCATAAACCAATGTCTGTACTGACTGTTTAATGAGAAACTATTTGTTCTGTAAACCTTTATATAAAGTACAATACGAAAAAATTAAAAAAAGTCAATTGTGTAAAAGATGACAACATTAAAACAAAAGAAACAAATGAGGTATTAAAACCAAATATCATGTATTAATCTCCACTGGATCCTGAATGAAAAAAAAAAAAAAGCAATAGATTTAAAGACACATATGAGAAAATGTGAGATATTTAATACAGACTGCCTATTTGACAATCTCATAGCAGTATTAAATTCTCGTCTGTATTTAAGATTATATAAAATATGTATTTTGATTCAGTAAGATAATGTGCTTGTCCTTAGGAGATACATGTTCAAGTATTTAGGAATGACGTGCCATGGCATTTGCAACTTATTTTCAAATTATTCAGCAAAAAACGAACATATGTATGTGCGATGTGTGTGTGTGTGTGTTATTGTTATTAGTTTCCTTTGAGTCAATGCTGACTCACGACAGCCCCATGTGTTTCAGAGTAGAACTGCACCACGGAGTTTTCTTGCCCTGGTGGCACTGTGGTTAAGAACCAAAAGGTCAGCAGTTTGAATTCCTCACCTGCTCCTTGGAAACCCTACGGGACAGTTCTACTCTGTACTATAGGGTTGCTGTGAATCAAAATCAACTCACTGCAATGGGTTTGGCTTTTTTGTTTGTTTGCTTTGTTTTTTTTTTGTTTTTTTTTGGTGGGGGGTTAAGCATTAAGGAAGCGGATTGCCAGACCTTTCTACGGGTTTAAACCACCAATCTTTAGGTTCGCGGTCGAGTGCAAACTGTTTGCGCCAACTAGGGACCTTATGTTTATCCGCATCCTTCAGAGTTATCATTCTCGTCATCCTGTATGCTGAACAGTACTCTTTTTTTTTTTAATAGACTAAAAGTAATTATTTTGAGTAATCATAAGGTTTTATACATTTATCAAGTGTATATATTTTAAAAATTAAAGACCTATTAACTACATAAGAAATCAGGATTCTTAGTATTGAAAATAAGGCAAAATAAGTATTATCTTTCAAAAATACTTTTTGTATTATTCCTCAAGGATTCTCTGACGTTACTCATACTTTCAATGATTTAAGCACAGTTAGCATGTTTAGTTTGTATAATATGTTGAGACTTTATAATGGACTGTTTTATTTTTATAAATTTATTAAATATTTTATTGAGTCTTTCAACTCTTAAGTTCATTAAAAACATGAGCTTGATACTAGATATATGTCACTTAAGATCAATCTCTGCCATTTATAACCTTTGTTGATTTTCCTCTCAAAGCCTTATTTTTCTCATATGTAAAATGAGAAAAACATATTACCTGTATCAAATGTAAGGCGGAGCCCTGGTGGTGTGGTGGTTAAGGCTCTGCTGCTATCCAAAAGGCAGTTCAAATCCACTAGTCACTCCTTGGAAACCCTATGGGGCGGCTCTACTCTGTCCTAAAGGGTCGCTATGAGTCAAAATCAACTTGATGGCAAAGAGTTTTTTATATGTAAGCAGCCCTGGTGGCACAATGCTTAAAGTGCTCCGCTGCTCACCAAAAGGTCAGCAGTTCGAACCCACTAGCCACTCTGAGGGAGAAAGATGTGGCAGTCTGCTTCTGTCAAGATTTACAGCCTTGGAAACCCTATAGGGCAATTCTACTCTGTCCTACAGTGTAGCTATGAGTCGCAATCTACTTGATGGTAGTGGGTTGTATCATATGTGGTTACTATTAAATAAAAATTTTCACGTAAAACACATAGAACACTATTTGACACATTGTATAAATTACAATAACACTAGAAGAAAATAAAGTAATGCAAAAGATTTAATCATGTATGGAAACAAAAAAAGTCATAATCTACTTTTACTCCACAGCTGAGGTTTGATATATATAAACCATCATTCCACTTCTGGAAATTGTGACTGCCAGCATAGCATCTTTCAGCCTTTTAACTCTTTGGAACCTTCCTCACATGAGCTTCCAAGTATCCTAAACTGTAACAAATGACATTTTGTTTCCTGCCTTGAAAAATTTCAGAGAAATGCTCTCTATTGATTTGTACCTTTTCCATTATTCACTGAAAATAATAAACTGTGGTGTGTGTACACAGACACGCACATATGCACACACACATATATATCACAACATTTATAAGATGTATGCCTATTCATCTTTATTATTCCCAACTATAGTTTGTTACAGTATTTATGTTTGTCATTATTATGGCTATCAATTCTTTTTATTATTATTATACATTTATGTCCAAAAAAGGCATCAAAGACAGAACATTACATATGAGCCAGCATCTGATTATAAATAAGAGCAAAATAAAATAAAATATAAATATTTGTTAATGATTTTAAATCAAACCAGAGAATGACGTATGACTTGTGATTGTAAAAGATAAACAATTTTAAACATTTCCTATAAATAAGCTTACATTTTACTTTTGGGATTATGAGACTACAGAAATCATTAAGTCAGTACCATAGAGGCAAGGGTAATACCTATATCCAAAGACCACACCAGTTTTCCTGTTGAGATGGTATATTCAACATAACGTACCCTTTTCTCAGCATATTTAAGGCTCTGAATTTCAAGTACCTACAATAAAGAGGTGAGGAGAGGGGTGAGTAAGAAGTTGACATCTTGCCCATGCCATCCTTGGAAAGGCAGATAATAATATAATGTATTTCCTTGTTACAAGTGTATCTCCTCTAAATAACGGAAAACAGGATCTAATATATTTTAGTTACAAGCATTTTAATTATTTCTTTATTCAAAAATCTCAGCAGGATCACCCCCTTCCAGAGTAAAACATTCTCATCAATACTTATAACATTGAATAGAGTGAAGACGTAATGTAATAGATTAAATAATAAGTTAAAGAAAAGATTGCCTGTGTCAGTGTTCCTTCCTACAAAGCAATTTTGATTCTTTTTCAATCATGTCTTTTGTTGAATATATTTCTTGGTATAAATAGAAGCTGTTGACCTCCTTGCCCCAAGAATGTTCCATTACCTGTTTAAAACACTCTTGATGCAATTTTTTTCTATTTGATTCTTACTAATCACAATTCGTTCTTACTGTACAATGACTCCAGCAAGAGTCCTTCCTGTAAAAATGCATATATTATCAAAATTCTATTTTCAAAATAGTCAAGCAATATTAACTTTTGGAAACAGTCAATTCATTTAATTTATATGGTCAACAATTCATGAATATGAGATCATATAGAGGAACTTTTTGAAAT
>NW_004444307.1:370699-374014 GCF_000243295.1 Trichechus manatus latirostris
GTAACTTTTTATCAACAACATTTTTGCAAATGTTTTCAATTTGCTGCTTTTGTTATGTATTTTGATATACATTTAGTTGTTAAATTGAAAAAATAAATAAGCAGTTAACATGCTGTTTGGAAATGTATTTGAAATATAACTTATATTGAGGATAATTTACATATTTATAATTTCAATCTTATCCAGAAGCACCTTTGTATTTATTCAGATTTTCTATAATATCTTTCTGTAAAGCTTTACTTTTTTCATTCATGTGTTTGATATTATTTATTAAGTTTTTTTGTAGCAAATGTATCATTTGTTGTTATGATAAATAGCATTTTTATTATGTTTTCTGCTTTTTACTGGTATATTTGAAAGCAATTGATTTTTCTAAGTATATTTAGTAACTGGCCAGATAACTGAATTTTTGATTCATTTCTAAATGATTATTTTCTGTATTCCAGGAAGACAATTATATTGTATTATATTAAGATGATTCTGTCTCCTATTTTCCAAAAGCTATTCATTTTATTATTGTTTTTTGTCATATTAATGGGTAGGGTTTTTGTGATAATGTAAGTTTCTGCTCCTAACATGAATGATGTGCTTTTTGTTCTTTATTAATATTGTGGATACTTACTATTTTCCAAAAGCAATTTTTCCTGCTATTTTGTAGTATTTTGTTGATGATTATGTTTTTTTATCAGAAATTGGTATTTATTTTTTAATAAATGCATTTTTACATAAAGCTATCAACCATCTTTCTAGCCTTCATCTAAAACAGCACTATTATGCCAACATTGTAATTTACTTTCAGGGTAGATTGATTTCCTAAGGAATTATGATGTACTGACTATTATACTAGTACCAAGTCTAATCCTGTTTCCGGAGTCTGGCTTCTGCAATGTTTGGAGCCATTATATGGAACCACCGACCCATTCTCTACATAACACAGACCTTGAATATCTGATCTAGCTGATCAACACTGAGGCAAGAGAGAACAGCTTTCTTGTCAATTATCAAGCAAGCTATTTCCTGTCTTACAGCACATGTGGTCTTACAATTGTAATTTTCCTGTCATCTCTATTGACTTTGGAGTTAGTGAAAATGCTCTCAGATAATAGTAAAGAACCACTGTTTTTTTGTATATTCATATGTATTTTTTAGTTCAAAGTCAGAAAAAACCAAATGATCAGATTCTAATAGTCCTTCTCCAGTAAATACATTTTTAAAGTGATTTTTATTACTGTATTTAAAACCAGGGACAGTAGTATGCCAGATTTGAAAATAGTTGTCAAAAATTATTTGGCCTACAAATATATATTGGTTCTTATCATTCTTTTTAATGTTACTGCATAATTTTGTTAACATTGTCTCATTGTATTATTGTCCATATTACTCTGCAGAGAAAACACCAATTTTATTTTATTTTACTTACACTGTGTGAGTACTCACACATTGTAAATTTGAACATTGGTTTTTTTGGAATGAATTTTAGATTTTTATATGAACAGAGTGGGAACAATAGGATATTTTGTTTAAAATTTTTCATGAGTTCACAGAATTTCTTACTAAGTTACTTTATTGCAAAATGAGTTATTGTGGTCACTATAATACTCAGGAGAGATGAAAAGTAATCAAACAATATGATGCCAGAAATGAATTAATGATGTCTATCCCTCAGGATGTCGTTGACCACAAGTAAGCAAAAAATCCAACTCAAATTGCTTGAAAGACCATACAATGCATTATTTCATATAACATACAGGGAGGGCTTTTGATTGGTTGATCTGGTGTCTCTACAACACTACCAAGGGCCCAGATTTTGTCAATTGCTCTCTTAGCGCTCCATATTATAAGCATTCTCAGCTTAATCCCACGTCTGGTTGTGCAAAGACTGTCACTTGCCTTGGTATTACAGGTTGCCTAGTCACCTCTGGAGCCCTGATGGTGCAGTGGTTGAGTTCGGCTGCTAATCCAAAGGTTGGCAGTTAGAATCCACCATCTGCTCCTTGGAAACCCTATAGGGTGTTCTATAGGGTCCTATAGGGTCACTATGAGTCCGAGTTGATTCCACGGCAATGGTTTTAGTCACCTCTGCTAGGAAGGAAAGTGAGAATTTCACTCTTATTTATCTCATTCCATTAGTCTAATTGTACCAGCTGAGTCAGGTGTTCACTGAACCAATAACAGCACTGGGAGAAATCCTCGTACTGATTCCATGTAATGGTCTATCTTTGGATTCTTGGGTTTGCAGTGAATTTGGGATTACTATTAGATGGATTTCATTAATTAAAGCCCATATATAAGACCATAGCTGTTATAAAAATGGGAGGAATGCAGAGGATGTTGGGATTTTGGCATTGCTTTGTGTATCCCTTAAATTTAGTATTCACTATCTTTTATTGAAAGTATCTTTGTGTGTGTTCTCTTCCAGTAGATGGGGGGAAAAAAAAGCTCTTTAAAAGTAGGAGCTGTTTCTTATCCATTACTATCTTTTAAGACTTAGTAGCATTTTATAATAGTTATTTCATGGACCTTTCCTAACTGGAGGGAAGAGTTTTCTGCTTCCCACTTTATTTTATGATTTAATATTTGAGAAATAGACTAAGTCCTGCTCCTGTTTTTGTCATAATCATACTTTCATTAGTTTTTGTTTTGAAAACCACTGTTATTCATAAATCACATTTTTTCTGCATGTTTTTCCTAAATCCAAAATCCCATTGTCGTCCTTAAGTATGGTTTTATAAATAAGGGTTCTGTTTATATTTATATTAATAATTAATTTATATAATTAATTCTGTGGTAATGATAAAAGCATATACGTATCTTTCATTCCCTAGATTTTGACCTATTGTGATTTGTGACTTTTAAACGCCTACCTACCATTGGAAAAACAATGCTTCTACATCTCTAAAGTAGTTAGCATTTATAAGCTAGCAAAGGCGACTACACTGCTCAAACAAATGCCTTACTCCAGAATTGGTGACTTCTTTGGGATCGGAACCATTTTTCTCATGTTGAAAACAGAGAACATAGTTTCCTAAATGTACACATTATGTTAAACTGAATTCTAATTTAGTCAGTGCTTGACTAAAATTGTATTTGTGAAGACATATCCATTTGGTCTTCTTATCTCTGGCAGAAAGGGATGATCTGCTCGCTTAAAGCTAAGGCTTACAGGCTTCAGTTAGGAATGGGTTATACTTACTGGCCTACAGACACATGCACAACCTATAAGACAGAGAGAGCATGTAGAATTAATGAGACATATAGTGCAGTGGTTAAGAGCTCAGATGCTAACCAAAAGGTTAGTAGTTCAAATCCACCAGC
>NW_004444307.1:374114-380721 GCF_000243295.1 Trichechus manatus latirostris
TAATATACTATAGTAAAAATAAATACACAATTCAACTAATGATAAGGACTTAGCTTATGTCCTTCCATGCCTTTCTCTTTGCTCAAATAAATATACTAAAGCCATATACACATATATGGGGAGGGTTGCTTTTATTTTATTTTTTCCAAAATGTTATTATACTATAAATATTACCTGCATTCTGCCTCTTTCTCTTATTAATTTTCTCATGAATATCCTTACATGTTAGTAGAGCTCTAACTCTGTTTTCTAATTCCTTATCCATATAAATAGGTGTGTATAGTATTACATATGCTGATGAGTTAGATTTCTTTCCTTTCTTTTTTATTTCTTCCTTCTTCTTCTTCTTTTTATTTTGGATGACTCACCTTTTCTCTCCTTCTCATTGATCCTGCTTTAAGCCAGTTAACCCGCATCAGCTCAGTGTATATTCTTCAGTACTTTATAATATACTCATATATCTACACATATAGATGTTCAGACACATCTTTTCTTCACTGAACAATTTTTAAAAAGTTATTGAGTCAATTCTGACTCATGATGACCCCACATATGTCAGAGTAGAACTGCACTTTATGGGGTTTTCAATGACTGATTTTTTTTTTGGAAGTAGATCAATAGGCCTTCTGAGGTGTTTCTGGGTGGATTTGAATCTTCAACCTTTTGGTTAGCAGCCCAGCGTGTTAACAGTTTACACCACCCAGGGAGTCCCACTGAACAATACCATTTTACTGGTATGTTTCAGGGAAGAGGTAGTATGATTTTGCAGTTGCAGCTTTGGCAGCACCTTCCTGATTCTTCAGATCCTTGCTCAAAGCAGATAAAGTGGGTCTCTGACCTCACCAGTTGAAAGGGATAGTTTTGGGAACCACTCAGTAGTGTGCTGGAGTCAGTACACACCAGCAGGTGAGAACTGATTGTGTGTATTTGTTCTCAACTCTGTGTTCAGAGAAGTCATGCTGGTAGCTTGAAATTGGTCACCGTGGTAGTATTCACAATGCTACCTGCAATGAAAACACTCATCTCAAGACTTTAATATTTTAACCCATTATGATCATAGAATAATGGAACTTTAATTGCTCTGAAAAAAATCCATGTTTTGCTTTAGTGTAGAACACAAATCTGCTGCCAATGGAATCTAAGCATGTCAAGATATTGACCTGCTCAATGGTCCAGACAGTGTGGGAATGTAAAGGCAAGACTTTGGGAGACTGGAGCTCCAGTGTGCCATAAAATAGATTTTTTTTCTGTGTGTACCATCATGATGTAAGAAAAGTTTAGGAAATGCTGATTTAAAGAATGTTCACCCAAATTGCCTTATTGACTTATGAGCACAGAAATGTTACAGTGTATTTGTCGTGAACACCCTCTTATTCACTACTTAACTCTGTTCTCTGGAAGCCTCAGAGAAAATTGTTTTCACTAAACCCTTAAGAAGTACACTGCAGAAGAGAGTACAAGTATCCATGAAAGGATCTTTAATGGCATGGGAAAGACTATTCATCCCCTGTAGTCTGGGAATAAAGGTGGAAGATGCTGCCATTGCAATTAGCTTATCCATGTGAACATGAACAAAATGATTCCAGTGTAAGAAAGTATTAGCTCTTAACCACTGGAGATTGTATAATATCAGAATGGTTTCATCCAGGATGTCTTTGGCAGTGATAAATTAATCAAAGTGTCCCTGGCTCTCAATGTAGTTTGTGCTTTATTTATATTACAAAGAGTCTGGTGAAAAGGAGTCTGATCAAGTCATCAAAACAGTCACAACTACTGATTCCTTGATTAAGGTCAGCTCATATTTCTAGAGCCCCTTGAGTGAAGGAGGGGAAGTTATACTTGGAATATGGCCTTAATAACATCATATACATATTCTGTAAATGTTCTCTTAGTTCTCTTCAAAAGAAGCTAGCTGTGGGTATTATCAAAGTAACTGTGTTCTGATGAGAGAGAAATAAGCAAAATTTATGGGATGATTAGATCCTGGCTCTGAGATAACAATAATCCCTGGAGATTCAGAACTGATCAAAGAGGGCGCTTCTTATGAATTTAGGTGATAAGTGGAGTTTTGGTCTAAGCCTGTTTCACATTGGTTCCAGAGTTATTTCCTCTGAAACTAGCACAGTGGGGATGGATATACAGTAAGTGGCAGAGTATGCACACTCTCTTTCTGACAAAAGGCATGAGGGCCATCAGGAAAGAAAGACTAAAGTGGAAACCTCTGGATCACCCCTTCCCTATCAGAATGATCAATCAAAACATATACCATGTTCGGTTGGAGGATCACCACTACACTCTTGGAACATACAGTGCAGTGATTCTTATCACATTCATATTTAACTACCATCTTTAGACTTAGAGGAGACAGATGGTTCTCAGAGAATGATAGTGATTATTGAAAAAACTTAATCATGTGATAAATTCCATTTCAGCTATGTTCCAGAATTGTTATCCTTTTTGGAGCAAATTGATACATTCTCTGCTATCTGGTATATAGTTACTGAGCGGCCAGTGCTTTTTCTCAATGTCAATAAACAGAAAGTACCAAAAATAGCTGATTTCCTCTGTACTATTATGCTTTAGTTTGCATCAGTTTTCCTGCTCAATGTCAAAATTTAGTCCCCAGGAACTGATGGTCTCCCTATATCATAAAGCATCATACAATTTTACATATTGAGGATATCATGTTATCAATAGAAAGTAGTCAGTAACCTAAATGCTCTATTAAGACCCATGAAGGCCAGAAGGTTGGAGACAAATTCCAAAAGCATTTAGGGACCTGCAAACTCAGTGAAGTTTATTCTGGGGTAGGAACAATGGTCTAGGATTTCCACTAGTGGAGATATTTTCTCTAAAAAGAAAGAATGTTTCACCTCATACATGCTATTACTTAGAAGAATTCCCAGCACTTGGTAGATTTCTTTGAGTTTTGTAGGCAACACGTTGCATCTATCAATTTTTTTTTTAACTAAGTAATATATAAAACTCAAGCTTTGAGGGGGGCCTAGAGCAAAAGAAGTCTGTTCGTTTGGTCCAGGCAGAAGTCTGTGCGTTACTGTCATTTGGTCCTTATTACCCGATTTTTGAAATACCTGTTGTTGGTCAATATGCCACTTAGAGCCTGTAGCAGATCTTGGTAACAAAATCAAAGTGGTGGCATGGCCACCATGCAATCTTTAGCAACTAATCATTCTCCTAAAGAAAAAAATGTTTATTCTCATAGAAGCCAAATACTTTATATTAAATTATTATTTAAATCAAGTTACTTATCATTAACTGGGTGTTTTTCTGATTGAGTAAGCTCAGCAGTATTCCATCATCAAGTGTAAATAAGGACAGAATGTATCAATTTGCTCCAGTAAGGATAGCAATTCTGGAACATAGCTGAAATTGGACTTACCACATTATTACATTTTTTCAGTAATCACTATCATTTTCCAAGAACCATCTGTCTCCTATAAGTTTAAAGATGGTAGTTAAATATGAATGTGACAGGAATCACTGCACCATATGTTCCAAGAGTTTAGTGGTGATCCTCCAACTGAACATGGTATATGTTTTGATTGATCATTCTGATAGGGAAGGGGTGATCCAGAGGTTTCCACTTTAGTCTTTCTTTCCCGATGGTGCTCAAGTAGATTCTGAAGGCACCAGTAAATGTGTGATCAAAGGGCTCGCACTCATAGTTTCCCTAGTAAGTTTCAATGAAATAAATAAATAAGTGGCTTTTCCTGCTTGATACAAAAAATATTGTGTCATCATTAATGCTATGTCAAATAACACCTTGTTGACTAATCTCTGCACGATTTAATTTAGTTGGTTCTGTTGTTGCTGTTGTGTGCCGTCGAGTCAATACTGACTCATAGCTACCCTATAGGACAGAGTAGAACTGGCCCATAGGGTTTCCAAGGAGCAGGTGGTGGATTCGAACTGCTGACCTTTTGGTTAGCAGCCTGAGTTCTTAACCACTGCACCACCAGCTGGTTCTATTGTCATCCAATTAGACTAAGACTTATTTCTTTTGTTGGACAGTTAGCTTTAAGATGTTATAATGGCCACATATTACAAATGAGCCTTAAACACTTCTTGTAAATGTATTTCTGTCACAACTCTTTTGCTTACCATTTAAACTCCAGTGCCTAGCCAAGTTTCTGGCATATAGTATGTAAACGTTCAATAAATATTTTTTGAATACTGAAGATAGGTGGAATAGAGATTTTATATTCTAAGACTATTCTATTCTAACAAACAAGAAACAGTTCAAAATAATATGCCCTATTGATAAAGTATCACAACAATCATTTATTTAATAGAAGTTATCTTCCATGATTGACTCACAATGGACATGACACTAGGTAGCTGAATATCTATACTATGAATCAGAACTTCCCCAATAGGATGCCACAGTATGTTACAGAGTTGCTTCTTTTCAGGAGTCATGAAAAACCTCAGTTGATCTCTCTGACCTCATCAGGGGCTTTTCAGAGGGAAGCTCAAGCTGAATATCCTACACGTTCACTGTAGGCAGCAACTACAAGAAGCACAACTAGTGCCGACTGCTTCACTGCACGAACAAGGTGGCTTTATGAACTGGACATCTACCACATCCACCAGCTGCAGAGGCTCACTAGCTCATTATGAACAAGGTCTTATGTAGCTGCTAGAGTGTATATTTCAGGTTCCTAAGACTATGGCCCACCACCCATCTTTGAGTTTGTTGTACTGCGGTGACTTGTGTGTGGCTATGATACTGGAAACTATGCCACCAGTATGCCAAATACCAGTAGGATCACCCATGGTGGACAGGTTTCAGGGGAACTTCCTTACTAAGACACACTAGGAAGAAAGGCTTGGCAGTCTGCTCCTGAAAAATAACCAATAAAAACCCTATGGATGACAGAATATTGTCTGAGGCTTTGACCTGGTTACTTTAGACAAGTCATAAGGAGGGACAGGTCCTGGAGAAGAGTATCATGTTTGGCAAAGTGTAGGCTAATGAAAGCAAGGGAAACCCTCAATGAGATGGATTGACACAATGGCCACAACAATGGACACAAATGTATCAATGTCTTGAAGATGGCACAGGATCAGGCAACATTTTGTTCTGTTATAACTAAGGTTGCCATGAATTGGAGCCAACTCAATGGAAACTAACAACAGTTACATGAGCATGGTGCATGGTGAAAGTGACCACCATTTTGGGGAGACGGATGAAGCTAGGAAAAAGGGGGGCAGACAAGGGCTTAGAGGCATTACTCTATCAATGCATGTAAATTAGAGTTCCATCATTATTTTAAAATACTTGATACGAAATAATTTTATTGAATTCAAAGCCTAATCATACTACGTCAATGTGTTTTAACATTACCTTTGTAATGAAGAAAAAAAGAAGAAGAAGAAGAGCTAATGGAGTCTTTAAATATCTTATTTCCAGTTATATATTTTTGAATGGTGGCAAAAATTGGTTTATAACTTTTTTATCATCTACTTTATATTTCTGGAGCCCTGGTAGCACAGTGGTTAAGTACTCAGCTGCTAACCAAAAGGTCAGCAGTCTGAATCCACCAGCTGCTCCTTGGAAACCCTATGGGGCAGTTCTAATCTGCCCTATAGTGTCACTATAAGTGGGAACTGACTTGACAGCATAAAACAACAATAAAAACTTATATTTCTTGTGGCTGACAATAAGAATCTGAAGTTATAATCATTTAAAATCTGGATCAGCATCTGTTATAGCCCTTTCAGGCATCAACCCAGATATAGGTGATTTATTCACATGGCACATAGCCAAATGGATTATTAACATGGTATCTATTATTTTCTTTTAAGTATATAATAAATGCTTCATACCAAACAACATATACAGAACTCTTGCAATTCAATCAAGAGTTAATAATTTTAGTCGTGTTTTCTGTGTGTCATAATGTATGAAAGTCTGGGAAACACTGCTGTGGAGGGCCTGAAAAGCTGGCTTCCCATATAAAAGATTGTAAAAATTTATACAAAATCGCTTTCTTTGTTTAGTAATGGTATACTCTGGTAATTTTGTTTTAAAAGATATTTTTCAAAAGTTTCTTGATGGCGAGGAATTCCAGCAAAATGGCACTATAAGCAGAAGCACCAAGCTGTCCCTCCACAGCAAAGATCTGAAAAACTAAGCCGAACAGAGAATACAACAATCTTGAAACCGTAAAACATCAAATGAAGAGATAAAGAACTCTGCCAAGCACCAAACGGAGTGAGAAAACTGACAGAGAACAGACAGCAAGGAGAGATTCATGCAGAGGTCCCCTACCAGCTAACACAGGGCGGATCTGCCATCTTGGACTCTTGTTGGGGACCAGCGAATGGGGTACGAGAAAGCAGCCTCAAGGAGTGTCCATTGGGAGACAAAAAAAATGGTAATTTGCGATATACACTTTCCTACCCCCCAACCTTCTTCACCCCCACTTGGACTCCTCTGCTTCCCGAGGCCACAATCTCTTGACCAGGAAACAGCGACTGCTTGAATTCCACGCACCCGAACGGGCTGGCTCTCTGAGTGCCATTTGTTGGCTGCTGGTGTTGCTTTTTTCCGCTTCTTTTGATTTCTTCCTTACCTCTCACC
>NW_004444307.1:380821-385278 GCF_000243295.1 Trichechus manatus latirostris
CAGAATTGGTGACTTCTTTGGGATCGGAACCATTTTTCTCATGTTGAAAACAGAGAACATAGTTTCCTAAATGTACACATTATGTTAAACTGAATTCTAATTTAGTCAGTGCTTGACTAAAATTGTATTTGTGAAGACATATCCATTTGGTCTTCTTATCTCTGGCAGAAAGGGATGATCTGCTCGCTTAAAGCTAAGGCTTACAGGCTTCAGTTAGGAATGGGTTATACTTACTGGCCTACAGACACATGCACAACCTATAAGACAGAGAGAGCATGTAGAATTAATGAGACATATAGTGCAGTGGTTAAGAGCTCAGATGCTAACCAAAAGGTTAGTAGTTCAAATCCACCAGCCACTCCTTGGGAATCCTATGGGGCAGTTCTACCCTGTCCTATAGGGTTGCTAAAAGTCAGAATCGACAGAATGGGTTTTATACACTGATACAGAATTTGCAAATCACTTGGCCTAGTTTTATTACAATAAAATGAGTTGAACATCATCTCACAAGCTCTCTTGAGTTTAATTTTTAGAGTTAATCTAATTTACAACAGAAATATATAAGCTAGAAAAATTTTTTTTCAAAGATGCCTACTATCAATTTACTCAACATTTGTTAAACATTGGTAGAACATCTATGTACCACACACTGTGTCAAACACTGGGAATACAAGATGAATAAAACAGTTTCTATAATAAAAGAGCTCAAAGTCTACTGGTGACTACAAAAATAATGGGATAATCTAATATTTCAGGGTAATTACAATATTTTAACTATACAGAAAAAATTACTGAGATACAGAAAAGACTTCAGAAAAATTCTGGAGGAGTCAGGAAAAAGAATGATCAAACCTAAATTGAAATTTAAATATGTCTATTTTTCTTAATAAGTTTTATTCAGTTCTTAAGCCAAAATTAATTTGGAACCACATATCTATTTTCTAGGAAAAACAATGAAAAGTGTGTTGGTGAAGTCTTATACAATTAGTCTAGAGAACGAGTTAAAAGATTTTCATTTTGTTCCAGAACTTCAGAGCAAATAATATTCTCATTCTCAAATTTGTCTCTGATATTTAGATAACAAGTCAGTCAGACATATTAATATATGTGATGTGCTGAAGTCAGAAACAGAGCAAGATACGGCAAGACTGCTAACAGAGTTAAAGTAAAAGGAACAAATTATTGTAAAAACTTGTTAAAGTGGAAGAACATTTTCTTGAAGAGGAAGGAATTCCTACAATGAACAGGGGGTTGAATAAGATGAGACTAATAAATATAAAATAAATAATTACTTTTAAAATTTCATTTTCTAAAAAAAACCCAGTAATACATTAAATCAAACTGCATACAATTGATTTTCTACCTAACCGTCACCGGTGCATTATAAAACTATTTTATTTTTATTTATTTATTGTACTTTAGATGAAGGTTTACAGAACAAGAGTTTCTCATTAAACAGGTAATACACATATTGTTTTATGACATTGGTTAACAACCCTATGACATGTCAACACTCTCCCTTCTCGACCTTGCGTTCCCTATTACCAGCTTTCCTGTCCCCTCCGGCCTTCTAGCCCTTGTCCCTGGGCTGTTGTGCCCCATTAGTCTTGTTTTGTTTTATGGGTTTGTCTAATCTTTGGCTGAAGGGGGAACCTCAGGAGTGACTTCATTACTGATCTAAAAGGGTGTCCGGGGGCCACAATCTCAGGGTTTCTCCAGTCTCTGTCAGGCCGGTAAGTCTGGTCTTTTTTTGTGAAAAACTGTTTTATTTTTATCATAGCACTAAATCATATGTAGATCAATAGTTGGTTGTGCTAGTTTTATTATAATTTTTATTAAAATTAGGATTGAGAGCCTCATTCCCTAAATAGGAAAAATAAATTTGATTTTATCAGTTCAATTTCCATCAATTGCCAGGGAATAAAATCCACTTTAAATGGGATGGCTGATGACTGTGTTCTATTTGAAATTTCTTCTTTGTTATGATATTTTTGATGGTAAATGATCCTCTCTTTTAGTGTAGGGAAATAACCTTGCTATCCCTTTTACAGCATTTTGAAAATAATACATTAACAGTGCCAAACATTTTCAAACTATCTAATGATAAACATATCAAATCAATAAGGGTCACTTTTGAACTGGATTTCATTCCAGATTCTTAAATTTTGAAAAAACAGAATAAGGGTGCAAAGATCCTAAGGTGAGTCTTTGCCTGCATAGTTGCATGCCTATAGAGTTTTAGGACAAGGTGGCTGGCGCAGAGTGGCAAGAAGTCCAGGATAGGAGGATGGATCATGGGGGCACAAGAGAAAAGAAAAAGTGATGTTGTCTTGTGCCTTCCAGTCAATTCTGACTCATGGTGCCTCCATGTGTTATAGAGTAGAACTGTGCTCCATAAGATTTTCTTGGTTGTAATCTTTATGGAAGGAGACCCTGGGTGGTGCAAACAGTTTAGTGCTCAACTACTAGCCGAAAAATTGGTTGTTCGAGCCCAACTAGAGGTGCCTTGGAAGACAGGCCTGGTATCTGCTTTCAAAAAGTCACAGCCTTGAAAATCCTATAGAGCAATTCTACTACGCACACTTGGGGTCATCATGAGTTGGAATTGACTCCACAACAACCAACAACAACAGCAATCTTTGAGGAAGCAGATTGCCAGGCCTTTTCCACAGTGGTGCCATTGGGTGAGTTTGAATTGCCAAACTTTCAGTTACCAGCCAAGCACAAACCACTTGCCCCACCCAGGACCTTAGAAGGAGAGTAGACAGAGATAAATTCAGAGAAGTAAGGAGGTAGGTATGGTAAACACAGACAATGTAAAGTGTTAGTCCCTTTATTTGTAAAATGGGACACATCTAATATGCTATCAGGACCTCTGGTGGCGGCACAGTGGTGAACAGCTTAGCTGTAAACCGAAAGGTTGGCAGTTGGAATCCACTAGACACTCGTTGGAAACCCTATGGGGCAGTTCTACTCTGTCCTATAGGGTGTCTATGAGTTGGAATCGACTCGATGGCAATGGGTTTTTTTTTTTAATGACATCAAGTTTTTGTGAAGATTAAATGAGATAATCCTCATTACCTCAAAGAGTTTAGCACGATTCCTGGCAAATAACTAGGTATTACTATTATTATTCTTTCAATGTTTATTATTTATTTATATCTAATTTAATACATAAATACTACTGTTTTTTGTTTTCATATGCATATTTATATATGTATTTACATAGAAAGAAATTTTGGGTGCTTATTGCTGGGTATAACACTCTTTAGTTAGATTAACCAAAGGCACACCTAGTGATAGCAGGAGAATCATGAGCTAGAGTTTAGGAAATAATAGGAATGTTTACAAAGGCAATCAGGGTCGCTGCCTATCACAGGATGTTAGGCAATGAAAAATGATAAGGTAAATTTCAATTTTTTAATGAAGAAAATTTATCAATAACTGGTTTTATAACAATTAGGTGATAGGAATCACAAAATAATTAGATTTGAAATCAAAAGATGGAGATGAAAAATGTTATCAGTAAGATAAAAATGCAAATGGTAGAAAGTGCAACGTTTCTGTATTGAAGAAACTACAAAGGTTAACTGGGAGCAAGAACTGAAGAAAAGCTATTAACAAAAATTTGGAAATATTCAGAACATTGTTGAGAAACCAGATAGATATTGAGTCAAATTATTAAACCCACTAAAAAAATCACATGTAGAGCACCCCAATAATAATAATTGTGACTATTCCATGTGCATTTATAATATGTATGTTTTTAAAAGAAAGTTAAGAAACTAGATAATAGTTGAAAATAATTTCAAATAGAAGGTAGCACATACTTTGGACATATTATCAGGAGGCACCAGTCCCTGGAGAAGGACATCATGCTTGGTAAGTTAGAGGGTCAGCCAAAAAGAGGAAGACCCTCAATGAAATAGACTGACACAGAGCCTGCAACAATGGGCTCAAACATAGAAATGATTATGAGGATGGCACAGGACCGGATAGTGTTTCATTCTGTTGTACACTGAGTCTCTATGAGTTGGAACTAATTTGATGACACCTAATAACAACAACAGTAGTTTGGTGGGAGTCCCTAGGTAATCCAAATGGCTAATATGCTCAGCTGCTAAGCGAAAAGTTGGATATTTGAGCCCTCTCAGAGATGCTTCGGAAGAAAGGCCTGGCAATCTACTTCCTAAAAGCCAGACACTGAAAACTCTGTGGAGCACAGTCCTACTCTGACACACATAGAGTCAATGTCAAGAGTTAGAGTCAATGCAGTGTAACTGGTACTGGTATAGTTTGGTTGGAAGAGACTATAGGCATCAAACCATGGTAAGATCAGATTGCATTCATAATATGTTTATACAAGATTATAGAAAGAATTAAAATTCCATGCTTTTCCTTTTATAGAAATGTTTACAAACATTGGACTTTCTAAATTATTGAACCAAATGACACTA
>NW_004444307.1:385378-386715 GCF_000243295.1 Trichechus manatus latirostris
TGATTTCTTCCTTACCTCTCACCACCTTCCCCTCCTTTCGCTCAAATACCTGGCTCCATGCACCATCTTTGCTTCTTCCTGAGGGGCTGCAGAGCTCCAGTAATTTGTGATATATGCTTTCCCACTCCCTACCCTTCTTCACACACACTCGGCCCCCTCTGTTTCCCGTGGACGCAGTCTCTTGTCCAAGAAACACCAGCCCGCACTAGCTGGCTCTCTGCATGCCATTTGTTGGCTGCTAGTCTTGCTATTTTTTCTGCTGGTTTTGATTTCTTCCTTACCTCTCACCACCTCCCCCTCCTTTTGCTCAAATGCCTGGCTCCGTACACCATCTTTGCTTCTTTCTGAGGGGTTGTGGGGCTCCCTTAGAGTGTGGAGCTGCTTCGCGGTCCGGGCTGCCGTGCTGGTGGGATCCCAAGGCTTTTGTTTGTTTGTTTGTTTTGAATTGTTTGTTTGTTTTCTTTTCCTTTTCTTGAGTTGGGAGCCTTTCTGGACAGGCGGTGCTGCGTGGCAAGGAGACCTCCCCCTCGGCTTACACAGACGTGCAGAGTGATCCCTGAGGGCATTTCTCTTTTCACTGTTTTTTTTTCTTTCTGTTTTTTTGGGGGTCTTTCTTGTTCTTTTTTTTTTTAATTTGTTTTGTTTTGTTTTCCCACTTTTTCCCTTTTTGTCTTTCTTCATTGCTCAGTTACTTATCTCTCTATATCTTCCTTCTCTTTCTGTTCCCTGAATACCTGGCGTTGTATACCTCTATGCCTTCTAGCTAGCCTCTACTGCAACACCTGAGAGTGAATTCCCCAGACCTCATAGCTGCACCAGTGGGATCCCTGGGAAATTTGCGGTTCTTTAAACTTTCCAATTTTTATTTATTCATTTGTTTCTTTTCTTTTCTTCCTCTTCCCCTGTCTATTTTTCTCCGTTTCACAGTCTCTCATCTCTCCACTCCAATGGCAAGCTCCCCTAGTATTCTTTTTTGTTTGCTTGTAGGTTTTTGGCTCATGTTCCTCTCTCCTCTCTCCCATATCCATCTTAGTTCCACACATAACAATCTCCCCGCTACATCCTGCCTACCTGCACCGTGTGCTTAACATCACACCTCCAAGCAGCAAAGGCAAGGCCTACTGGAAACTGCTCTGCACTGATTACCAACCCACCCTGGTGCCTGGAGTAAGTGCCACAAACACACCATACCAGTAACTCCTCTTCAGCTATACCTGCCCTGACGTACCATATCAGAGTGACTGACCCTGCCATTTGGAGAAGGAGGCAAAAACTATTGTGCCCACAGACGAACAAACAACAAAGAACACACAGTCTGCCTGCTCAGACATAGTCAA
>NW_004444307.1:386815-387797 GCF_000243295.1 Trichechus manatus latirostris
AGGTTAGCAGTAAAGAGCATACTGTTTGTGCCACCTTTCTCACAGTTTTGGTGGCTAGAAGTCTGAATTCAGAGAACTGGATAGAGGGGAAGGCTTTTTCTCTCTCTTTCAGGTCTGGGGGAATATCCTTGGCTCTATCAGCTTCTAGTAGCCAGTGATTCTTGAGTTCCTGTGCTTGAATATTCTTCTGCTTCTGTGGTCATCAGATAGAATCTGTCTTCCCCTTTTGTGTTTGTTTACCTCTGTGTCTATGCTACTCTTATATCTCCCAAAGGTGATTAGGTTTATAACACACACTCCCACTGATATGACTTCATTAATGTAACAAAGAAAACATATTCCAAACATAAAGACATACCTTTAAGATATTAAAAATTTAAATCATTGAGAGAATACAGTAATACATTGACAAAGACCTCACCTCTAGAACAAAGGGAAAAAAAATCCAACAATTAAGTAGGGAGAAAAAAATAAAACAATTCATTTAAAAATATTCAAGTGACTTGTATCAGACATCTTGTCAATAGCTCTGGGCATTAGAGGACAATGGATTCACACCTTTACATTCTGATGGAAAAACTATGTTCTACCTAGAATTCTCTTCCAAATCAAACAATTAACTGTTAGGGAAAAATAAAGTCATTTTCCATCATGTAATTATTTACCAAGTTTACCTTGTGTATTCCTTTACTTAGAAGGTGATTGGATGATTTATTCCCAGCAAAACAAGAGATAAAATCAAGTAAGAAGATGTAGAATCAAACTTTGGTTATAATGTAGAAGAAAATGAAAAGAAGTTCTAACATCATAGAAAAAAAATCAGCTCTAGAAAGGAACAGCAGCACTAGAATAAAGAAACACCTTAATTTATGATGAAGACAGTTAATAGATTGTAAAATATGGAAATTCACTTGAACTTGATGTATAAACATTCTTTGCTGAATAATATTGGGGTTCAGAATTTGGACCATCATAAAACATA
>NW_004444307.1:388928-391144 GCF_000243295.1 Trichechus manatus latirostris
TTACTGCACACTTAATGTCTAAAAACAACACAGATGTATTATCTCACAGTTCTGGAGGTCAAAAGTCTTAAATGGGTTTCATTGAGCTAAAGTCAAGGTGTCAGCAGGTTTGCAGGACTTTTGGGGACTCTAGCGGAGGATTTGTTTCCTTTCCCTTTTTTATCTTCCAGAGACATTCCTTGAGTCCTGGCTCCCTCCCCATCTTCAAAGCTAATAGAGTAACATTTTCAAACTTCTAACTCTCTGCTTTCTGTTTTCATTTAATAAGGACCCTTGTGATTTCACTGGACCCATACAGATAATCCAGGATAACCTTCCCAAATCAAAATTTTTAACTTAATACATCTGCAATGCCCCATTTTGACATGTAAGGTAACATCTTCACAGGTTCTGGGGATTAGGATGTTGACATCTTTGAGGGGATAGGAATTTTGCCTATCATGAGAACCAGGGAAAAATGTCCATTCTGCACTGTTTTCATCACATTTCTAATGTAACTCCTTTCCAGGAAGCATTCATCTCTGACAGCCTTGTTCTCCTGCACCCTCACTCTGTGCCCCTCTTATCATCTTCTAGAATCCATAGGGGAGATTTCCTATATGTCATTTCCTCCTTCCTGCCTGCACCTTTACTGTTAAGCTGTATGGTGAGCAGGCATATTTTCTCTGTACATTTGGATAACTCTATATTGACATGTTAAAGAGAGAAGGCAAGGATGAGACAAAGGAGGTGAAATAAATGTAGGATTTTTTTAGGACAATTTTATGGATTTCAAGATTATATTCTTTTTGGATAATTCTATTTTGCCGTTAAGAAGCTAATTATTACCTCATTCCTTCTTTTTGCCCTTTTTCTGTAACAAATCCTCATTTTCCCCAGACCATATCATACCTCTCACTAAGTAGGGGGAAGTTCAGACAATCAAGAGGAAAAAAAAAGGTACAAAAATAATTATCAAAATATTAATATGTTTGAAAGTGAATTCTAGTCTATTACACACTGGGTAATGGCAAATAAAGGAGCACTGGTGGCACACTGGTTAAGCGCTAGGCTGCAAACTGAAAGGTTGGAGGTCTGAACCCACCAGTGGCTCCATGGGAGAAAGATGTGTCAATCTGCTTCTGTCAAGATTACAGTAGAACTGCCTACAGGGCAGTTCTACTCTGTCCTATAGGGTTGCTATGAGCCGGAGTCGACTACATGACAATGTGTTTGGTATGAATGGCAATTGTAGAAAAAAAAATAGAAGAAATATTAGTGATATGAAGTTATCCATTAGAAGTTTCAAAAAATTAGAGTGATTTAAAAGTGGTTTTCTAATAAAATTGGACCAACGGGGAAGGAACCTTTTGTATTATTTGATAATATATTTATATATGTATATTACTTAGATAAAAACAAAAGGAAAAAAATGAAAGTATTTTGAATAAAATGGAAACCATCCGAGGGAGATAGAGGACTTCATGCTAATTAGAAAAAAAGTGCCACTCCCTCTGGGCAGATGCAGCCCATGTTCCGGCTCATAATGTAGCGAGCAGAGTGTGGGCTGGATTTCTTCCCCCATGGGCCATCAACTGCACACCTCCTTAAAGTTTACAACTAGCAAAATCATATGAGGCAATCCCATATGGATAATTCAATTGTCTAACATACTCAGTGGTATCACTGCAAATCCATTCAAAAATGCAATACATGCTACTGGAGCTTCAGAATTCAAATTAATAGTGCTTCTTTTCATGCAGAACTTGTACATAGACCAAAAGGCAGCCATTCAAACTGAGGATACTGCATGGTTTAAAAGGGAATACTGCATGGTTTAAAATCAGGAAAGGTGTGAGTCAGTGTTGTAGCCTTTCACCACACTTATTCAATCTGTATGCTGAGCAAATAATCGGAGAAGCTGAATTATATGAAGAAAAATGTGGCATCAGAATTGGAGGAAGACTCATTAGCAGCCTGCGATATACAGATGACACATCCTTGCCTGCTGAAAGCAAAGAGGACTTGAAACACTTACTGATGAAAATCAAAGAGTACAGCCTTCAGTAAGGATTACACCTCAACAGAGAGAACAAAAATCTTACAACTGGACAAATAAGCATCATCATGATAAATGGAGGAAATATTCAAGTTGTCAAGGATTTCATTTTACTTGGATCCACAATCAAGGCCCATGGAAATAACAGTCAATAAATAAATGACACATGGCAGTGGGC
>NW_004444307.1:393077-422791 GCF_000243295.1 Trichechus manatus latirostris
TGTGTATTTTCACCACAAAAAAAAGGATGAGAAGTTAGAGGGTTGACATGTTGTGGGGTTGTTAACCAATGTCATAAAACAATATGTGTCCTACTATTTCATGAGAAACTATTTGTTCTGTAAGCCTTCACCTGAAGTACAATAAAAAAAAAAAAAGTTGCTTGAGGAGTGTTTATTGAATAAGATTTAAGAGTTAGACACATTTAAAAGAAAATGTATGTATGTTTGTATTTGTGTATAAAATTTTGACTTATTAATCTTTAATGGAGGAATACCTAAGATACTTCTCAGGGAAGTAAAAATATTGCCAAGATTAGATTTTAAAATAACATTAAAAGATCAAGCAAGAGCCATAGCTTAAGGGCAAGAGCACTCATCTTACAGAAAAATTGGAAATAAATGCTTAACTACTGTATATAAAAAAGGGAATGAAACACTCATTGATTAATGTTGCTAATACATAGCTTAGAGAAAAGGAATACAAAATAACACTAGGAAAATATTAACCTACTTTAACTCAATTGATGATGAAAGATTTGGGCTAGCATAAGTCACACTCAGGGCTTGCTTAATATGTAGGTTATGAAAGTAAGGTTTTTGTAAGTTTTATAAATGCATTAAGGGACTTTACATTTTTCTCCCAAGTTTTACAATTTACTATAATACTCTGGAAATTTTTTTTTTAATCCCTGTAAAAAATAATAATAATGTTAACTGAAATTGTTACCTACATGATTATGGGGGGGGAGTGCGTGTGTATGTTCAGTAATTTTGAGCGGCTATATTGTTATCCAGTGCAGTGGTTTAGTGATACTGCTGCTAACCAAAAGGTCGGCATTTCGAATCCACCAGCCACTCCTTGGAAACACTTGCGGACAGTTTCTACTCTGTCCTCTAGAGTTGTTATGGGTTGGAAGTGACTTGATGGCAACAGGTTTGGTTGGTTTTTTGGGGGGGTATTGTTATCCTGAATAATAGATCAATTATTTTTGTAATATATCTTCTTTATTTTTCCTGTAGATAAAAACTTGGTTATGGAGTAATAGAATCTTAGAACTAAAGAAAGTCATCAATCTCAGATCCTTATATAGCTGAAGAAATCAAGTTGAAAATAGGTTAAATAGCTTTCTTAAGTCTTTAGCCCCTCTAATATATTATGTTACCTTCTTCCATGTCACTGAAGACGACAATGAGAACAGACTTCAATCTTTTCCAGTACACAAGAACAGTGAAAACAAGAACTAATACTTACTGAATACCACCATATGAAGCACTGCTCAAAATGCTTTACATATTTTATCTCATTTTCCTGGAAACAATACTAGCAGGTTGGAAATATCTTCATCATTTTAAAAAGAGGAGACTCAGGAACTAAAAAGTTTATATATGGTCACTAAATTTACGTAGTCATTCAGTAGAGCCAGTATTTGAACCTTGGCAGCTTGGTTTTCTAGAGCTAATAAGCTTACCTCACTTTTCTGCAGGACACACATGAGAGATGACATTGACCTGTGAAATCCTTTCCATGGGCACAATAGGTATTAAACAAATACCAAACCTCTTGCCATTGAGTCGATTCTAACTCACAGCGACTCTGTGGGGTAGGACAGAGTAGAACTGCCCCATAAGCTTTCCAAGGAGCCGCTGGTAGATTCGAACTACTGACCTCTTGGTTAGCAGCCATAGCTCTTACCCACTGAGCCTCCAGGGCTCCCAGTAGGGTATTAGGAATTCCCTATTCCTCAGTTTTAACCCTTTCATTCCACTTAAACATCTATGTATGATTGTGCAAGAAGGAAAATAACAGCGTAAGAAAGTGATAACTCTGTGCGTGTGTTTGTGTGTGTGTGAGAGAGAGAGCGATCCATATTTGGAGCTAATTAATTTGGGTCTATTTATCAAAATAATATTAGACTTCGGTTTAAAAGTAAGCAATGTACTCAATTAGAGCTAATTGCTTTTGCCCAAGGACTAAAAAAAATGATTGCAAAGACAGTCATTCTTCTCGAGAGGTGATCTGGAACCTGAAATGTTTATGGACTCTGGGACCTTCTGTCAGTTTTACTGATTAAAAACTTTTACCTTAGAGATTTAAAAGATGGCTTCCTTACATTTCTGCTTACTATAGGTATAATTAGAAGCCCAAGCTTCCCAGATCATCGATTATTGCAAAGATACTCATCACCATGCTGTTTTTTATATATTATCCAATCTGGCCTTATTAAACTCCTCTTCTTATTAGGGTGCAAACGGTAACACACTTGCTGCTAATAGAAAGGATGGAGCTCCGAGTCCACCCACAGTCATCTCAGATGAGAGACTTGGCTGTCTACTTCTGAAAAATCATCCATTGAAAACCCTATGGAACACAGTTCCACTCTGACATATGTGGGGGCACCATAAGTTAGCATCAACTCAACAGCAACTGTTTTTTTGGTTTTGGTTTTCCTATTAGCTCAAATCTTTCTACTCTGATCTCTGAAATGAATGGTCTATCATCATTAAAGGTGCCATGTGTCCTCATCTTTGTGTCCTGAAAGTTCCCTTTACTTTTGGGTCTAACTGAACCAGACTGTATACTGAGTTTCTGCTGTAGCAATCTCAGGTAGAAGATAATCAAAAAGTATTAGCCTTAGATTTTAAAATAAGTTCAGTTGAGATTATGGACAGTGCCACTCATGTTAAATTCTATATGCCAAAATGATACGATAAAGTACCCATCGTATTTCAACATATAATTTAATTAACCTCTCTTGTCGTCTGCTTTGTGGAAGACTCAAGCTAACAAAGGCATAGATATCTAATGACAGAATCAGGAAAATAAAAAAAAAACACTACAGATCCTAAAGAGGATGTCATGAACAACATTATGTCAACAAATTTTAAAGTTTAACTAAAATTGATAAATCCATAAAAGAAAAACTTCTTTTCTTATATAAATTGAATCGATAATTTAAAACTTTGCCACAAATTTAGCTCCAAGTCCTCACGACTTCTGTGCTGGATTCCAAAAATGTAAATAAAACATATCACCAATGTCAAACAAATTTTTCCAAAAAGAGAAAAAGAATAGTTCCTTATGATTGACTTAATGTGATTTGAATAAACTTGATATCAAATTCTGATAAGGATTTTACATGAAAACAAAACGTAGGTCAATCTCACTGATAAATATAGATACATAACAACTAACTAGCAGATTACAGCCATTGATAGATAAAAATGATGATATATTACAAATATTTTAGGAATACAAATTTTGTTACATTAACTCCATACAAGAAAAAAATAGGATGGTCACCACAATAAACGTAGAACACACATTCATGTTAAAAAGTCAACAAATTATGAATAGAAACTACTTTAATCTAATTAATTAAAATTAATCTGTAATGTTAGATGTCTACTTTTCAATGTGGGAGCCACTAGAAAGAGGCAGAGGGATGACTTCTAGGATGCTGGTAATGTTCTGTTTCTCGATATGGTTGACGATATCTGAGTTTGTTCACTTTGCGAAATTTCGATCTATCATGCCTTTAAGAATTATGAACATTTTGGTATATATGTTTTAATTCAATTTCTATTTAAACTAAAATAAATTATGGCTACAAGAAATCCAGATCTACTTTTAGTGTGTGGGAAATTTATCACAATATCCCAACAGAATTACTCTCATGTTTTTTGACCAGACTGATTTTTCATGAACGTGTCTAGCTCTGGTAAGAAAATAAATTTATCAAGATTAGTTTTAGCTAATCAAAACTCACTCTCTGTGGAACATGGCTAGGTGATACATAAAAAATATTAAGGTGCAGTTAACGAAGAAATATTGAAAGAATGGGTTTTGCACAACAGTGCACGTTTTTTGAATTATTTATCCTCCCATGAACAATTTTATATTAAGACAGTTTTAACTTTGCTCTGGAGACAGATCATAAGTTGCATCTTGGAAAGATGACCTGATTTATGAGCAATCACTCGTACTATTCTTTTCCACAAAATAGGATCCTTCTTACGTGTTTCCTTGCGCCTTTGTCCCAACAATTCTTGGAAGGTTATTTAAGAAATTTATTAATACATACGTTTGAATGAAAAAGTTCTTTCGTATTTATGCAATGAAATTATATTCTCCTACCTGTGCCATATTTTATATGTAATAATTTTAAAGCTAAGCAGATTAATGCCTTACCTACCAACTAACTTGGTATCATTTGACACTCTTTTTTTATGCCACGCATATTTGCTCATTTACTCAGTGAGCCCAGATTCACCTACACACAGAACAAGTTTTGGTTCAATTTAATGTTACTGAGTGGTTCATGACAGGTGAGTAATTAGTTTATCTCACACTCAAAGTAATGTCAGTGCTTTTGTGCGAAGATGCCTTAAAAAATACAACTTAAGGACCTTTAGGTTTTTGTCTGCAATGCCAATCCAATGCTGAATAATACAATTATTTTTAAACTTTCTATATTTCATTCATTCCACAAATATTGTTTGAGCAACTTATACAGCCAGGCTCTAAACTAGATCTGTAGGATATGAGAATGCACAGGAAAAAAAAAAAAAATGTCCTAGTAGAGATTACATTCCAGTGGAAGGAGGATGCTGCAAAAAGATAAAAATAATACAAAATAAAATTACATAGGAATTAATTAGTTAAATATGTTACATAAATAAGTGCTGTAGAAAAAGAAATGAGTAGAGAACTGTAGGGTGCATTGGGAATGTTGGTGAGGGAGAAAGAAGATCGCAATTTTTGGTAGTGGTTGGGATAGCCTCAATGAGGAAATAGAATTTAAAGAAAACTAGAAGTTAGACAGGAGGGAAATTACATGAAGAGGTATCCATTCATAAGAAAGAATGCAGGGTCGCCTAAGATGGGAGTATGTCTGATATGTTAAAGGGATGGAAACAATGATGCCATTTTTTATGAAGCAGAGTGAACAAGAGGGAGAGTAATGGAGGGCCGTTACAGGACATTGTGAGAAATTTGGCTTTTCCCCTGAATGAAAGTACTGCAGGATATTGAACAGCAAAGTCAGATGCCTTGACTTCCATTTAAAAAGGATCACATTAGCTCTGGTGTTGAGAATAGAATGTATGAGGTGGTGAAGGAAAAGAGAAATCAAGGAGGACTTCCTAGAAAACTAGAAGATACTGTAAAATGAGATGGTGAATGCTGTTAGAGGAGAAGGTTTGGCCAGCAAGACAGGAATTCAGCTCACTGTATGATGAATTTGAGTTATCTTCTAAACATTCAAATGGTTGTGTCTTATAAGTAGATATGAGGACACAGTTTGGGAATGAAGTATGAGCTGTAAACAAATGGTTGCAATCACTGGCCTATAGATGACATTTCATGTTATGATAATGAATTAGTTCACTGAGAGAGAGAGAAAGAGAGAGACAGAGACAGGGACTCGAGAATAAATGAAAAAAAACGACTCACCACCAGGTCATTTCAATTTTAAATGTCTGGGGAGAATGAAAATCCACAAAAATTTTCAGAAGGACAGTCAGGCAGAAAGAAATCCAGGAGAACATGATGATATTGAATTTTGACGTAAGGTATAATTTGCATAGGAACACTACACCTATCCTTTTAATCGTATTTATTTCCTAACTTAGGCATTAAAAGATTCACTTTTATAGTTTAGACTACAAGTAGTCCCCAACTTACAACAGTGTTTTGTTCCAATGACTCTGTTGTATGTCAGTTCTGACTTAAGTTGAATACCTCTTTTTTTTCTTTTTAAGTTTTCATTATTATTGCCTTTTATTATCAGTATCTTTATAAATCCAAACTTTATTTGTCTTTGAGGGTTGAAAACATTACATATAAACTTCCAGATATATTTTAATATATACATACATAAAAAAATACACAAATCATAAAAGTTTACTCTGAAGATGAAGAGTTGGACAACATTGCAAGTTTGTCACTTACAGTAATAACTCAACTTGTGGAAGGTTCTAGATCATCTGGATTATCCCTGGAAATGGAGATAACATTTCTAATAAGAAAATTAGTGAGTGTTGTCTGTATGGTCCTTTTCTGTTTTTCTTCATGCATTTCTTTTTTTCTTCATGTATTTTGCTGTAACTTCCAGAATCTGCTTATCGAATTTAGCCAGTCAATGTATGGATCCATGTTTTCAAGCAACTGAAGGACCTGATTTAGTTTAGAAAGAACTTCAGCTAATTCTTTCACTGTAAAAATTTTGACAACTTCTCTCCTTCCTCTTCTTCATTGTTTCTTTCTTCTTCAGCATTTCTTTTTTCTTCAAAATCTATGAGCTGTTCCACATCTGCAATATCAAGTGCTAAATTCAACATTCTTGCCATATGGACAATTTTTCCACCAATTACTTCCATCATATTATCCTGATGAAATGCTTAGAGCGTTTTCAGGTAACTCAGAAATTTTTTTCCAAATCCCCTGCATGCATTTTCCCACAATGTCTTCCCAGAAGATGCAATGTTCTGGATACCCTGAAAAATATTACAACAAAGTCAGCATCAGTGTCCTAACAATGAAATCGGACTTGTAATGGCTGTTGGGCACATGTGCAGTTCAATTGTTGTATGTCTTTAGAGTTAGACATTGCACAACTTTCCGTCCCTTAGACTCCCTACACTGACACTGACGCAGACTTTACTGTAGACCTGGCCCTGGCCTGCTATACAGCAGTGTTTTAAATAGTAGATCATAACACTGCACATCTGCAAGTGAACATCTGAGAGTGATAACATCAGAAAATTATGCACTGCAACATTGTATATAGTATCACTAGCAATAAGATGTACGAACAAACAAAAAAAAAGATGATAGTAAGTGTGGTTCCTTGTAACAAATACATTCATTTTAAGTCAGGGACTACTTGTATTATATTTAAATATAGCCTTCAAGAGGTGGCTATGTAATCAAATTATTGTATTTTTAATCCTCAAAGACTTAACTAAACTTGCAAAATGATCTTCAGTAGGTGTGCATGTGAATCTGTCATGAAAGTCAAAATACCCTCACAATAGTATTCTTTGCTAAATCAATCTATTAGAATTTTAGTTTGGAAAACCTTTAATTTTAAAAATGCACTTAGTATAAGCATGTCATGGAGACAAAAGCAAATACAGTCAAACAATATGTAATACATCTTCTCAAAAGTATAGTTTTATGTGTTCTCTTAAGTAGAAAAGGCCTATTTGAGAAGTGTAGATAAAATGTAATTTGTCTGGCAGCCTCTTGTGGGTGAAGCTGAATTGATTACATTTGCTCCAGTTTAAATAAAAACATATGTATATATAATAGAATGTAAATTTTGATGGTGTGTAAGATAGAGTTATCCAACAGCTGGACAACAATTCTATGGTTGTCTCCAGGTATGCCATGGTACTAAATTTTTTATAAGAATGGGATGGGCTAGCTAGTGATTTGTAATGTACTGTTTAAAGTTAAAACTCCAAGATACCCCCCGCACCCCCACCACCAAGGACCAGTTTGTTTAGAGTTTAAGCAGTTTAAAACTTGGCTGTGCTACATAACCAGTGTGCATAAAAGATCCTGCTAGAAAATTTTGCTGAAGCTCTCCTGAAACCAAGATTTCTTACACTTATCTTGGTGATTCACACTCCAGGGACAAAGCATGTCCTTTGCAACTAAGAATGAAGCCTAAGGAGTTGTACCTGGAAGTTTCTGGGGCCCCAGAAGTCTGCTTGCACTTTCTTTCGCTTGCTATGCCATATTCATTACCTTGATTAAAGCCTATGTGAGTACGTTTTATGTAGTCTTTGAAATTCTTTCAATTATCTGACCTCATGCAATTGTTGCAGATGGCTTTAGGAAATAATTTTTTAATGTTGAGATCCGCATACATTCTCTCCCAGTATTAAATTTCCTTAAGAGATAAGATAAAATCTTTCAGAAACATGTAAATACATACACAGGAATCCTATTTTTTATTCAAAATATATTGGAGTCAAGAATTAAAGTTCCATCTTCTCCCATTAAGCATTAGGGTTTAAGATCCTGGGCTTTAAGGTCTACTCTAGATTCTAATCTAACTCTGCCCCTTATTAGCTCTGTGATCCTGGGCAAGTAACATAAAGTTTCTGTGCCTCAATTCTTCCTTATATAAGATAGCGATAATAACAGTACTTAAATCATAAGGTTGTTTTGAAAATTAAATAAAATATTAAAAGTGAAGTTCATAGATAAGTGCATTATAGTATTTAGATACTGTTCTCATTATTAATCATGAATAATCTAGCCCTATTCGGAATTCTATATGTAGACTAAATCACAGGCTTCATCACTAATTGTAAGTTCTCTTATATTATTTTCAAATTCTTTCATCTCCTTAAGGCAGGAAAAACAGCTCTCACAGCAGGTATTCAAACATTCAGGTTTACAATATCACCATGAACCAAAAAATGCTGAACCATTGAGATAATAAGACTTCTTTATGTATTACCTGATTCAGAGGTTGCATGGAAAGAATGATTTGAGTAACTTAACCTACACAAAATTCTTTACTGGGGATATCTAAAATAATGATAACGTGCATGTATTCTGCCTGTGACTCCACTCACATAAAAGATAATAAAGAGGATATTAAAATTATTAAAGAGAATATGTATATTTTGCATTATTTAAGCACAAATTTGTATTTTTAGATGAATTCTATCGATTATTAAAATAATACCAAACATAAAGATGACTATATTTCTCTAAGAACCCACAACTTTTTAGCATATGGTGTGTGACTTTTGAAATATAGTTTTAGTTAAATAATGGCACACATCATTTTAATTCTAGGCATTATCACTCTTAATTTTATTGTGCCCTTCTGTCAATAACTCAAAACATCATTTGCAAAATATGTTTATTATAGTGTCATTTAAAATATAAAATCAACAAGGAACAACTTACATGTAAAAAGTATTTTTAAAAATCATTAAAGGGAAGGTAATATATTCACTTGGTATAGTTTGTAGGAACCAAAAGTAGCATTGAGGGATATGTTGCAATTTTATATATTATATACCATTTATGATATAAAATAAAAATGAAAAACTGGAAACATTGGCTGAACACTATAATTAGATCCAAGTTAGAAATACTTGAAAAGGATTTCCACATCTGTCTAGGATGTAGAATGCCAGCAAGACTTTCACTCTCCTCTAACCACAAAAAAATACTGTATTACCTACAAATCATAAATTTTCTTGACACCATCAGAGAGCTAAAGTAACAGATGAAGTAAGTAGCCTGAAATCTAGAAAAGACATGTATATCTAGGAAGATAAGACGAAGAAAACACTGGATCACTTGTGACAGAGCCCTAGAGAAAGAGACTTTGAGTTCCATACAATAATATAAGAAGTCAGCTAAATTTTTTAATGAATTGATAAAGACTGGGTGTGGGCCAGCATGTTATGTTATTTGTTATTTGAGTGCCATCAAATCGATTTTCAACTCATAGTGTCCCCATGTGACAGAGTAGAACTGCCCTGTAAGGTTCTCTTGGCTGTAATCTTTATGGAAGAAAATCACCAGCTCTTTCTCCTGTGTAGCTGCTGGCTAGGTTTGAACTGACAATGATTCTCTTAGCAGCTGAGTGCTTAACTGTTATGCCACTTGTAGGTCAGCATAAGTACAGAGAATCCCTGATAGTCTCAAACACAAGAAGTCAGACTTTTGTGCAGATACTTGTACATAGAATGGGACTGAGCACCCATGAAAAAAACTGGGAGAAGCCTAGAAGCTGGAGAAAGCTTCAATGGTGGAAGCCATGAGGGTGGGGAGAAACCACTAATGTTGGAAAAGTATAATAGTTCCCCACCTGGATCCATCTTCCCTACAGAAAGAAGCCATTAAGCTGCTGGGGAAGGATGGCAAAATGAGTTAGCTACAGGCAAATTTGAAGGCCAATTACAGTTGGGGGAAGGACAAAGAAAAACAAAACACTTTTATCCCTGGGTAAGGGACAGAAAACTATCCTGGATCAAGGCAATTTAAAGTTTTTTATAGATGATTCAAGCAGACTGATCAAGAGAAGACCTCTGCCAGAGACCAGCAGTACAGCGATTGCCTAAAAATAAAACTCACAGGGAAGGGCCAAAGCTAAATGTAGAGCACACAATTGTAAAACAAAAACTTTCTGGCAACTCAGCCCCAACCTCAAACATAAGGTTATAGTAGAGGAATGGGAAGCTTGTGGTATACTAAGGTAACCATAGCAACAAAATCTAAAGAGCTCAACTTCTCACTAGATTCAGCACCACAGACTAATGGCCTAATCAGGTCAGCAAACTTCTGTAAGTTAGGCTTTCTGGGTCACATTGGGCCTCTGTCACATGTTCTTTTTCTTTCTTTCCTTCTTTTTTTTAAGGCTTTAAAAATGTAAAAACCATTATTAGCTGATGGACTGTACAAAAACAGGTCTTAGGCCAGATTTGGCCTTATCTTGGTTTAGCTTAAAAAGAGATATGTCCATTTCCAAGCATAAATATAATTTACCTCAAATTCTGTTGTTCCACGCACAATGTCTGACATTCAACTGAAATTATCACACAGATACAAACACAACTTACAAGATAACAGAACCGGATTCAGAGATGGCCCACATTTTTGAACGGTGAATTTTGAATACAGAAAAATTAAAATTAAAATAATTATAACTAAAATGTAGTGACTTATGTGTTGCTATGATGCTGGAAGCTGTGCTATCAGTATTTAAAATACCAGCATAGTCATCCATCATGGACAGATTTCAGCAGTGCTTCCAGAGTAAGATAGACTAGGAAGAAAGGCCTGATACTATACTTTTGAAAATCAGTCAGTAAAAACCTTATGAATCACAGCAGAATATTGACCGATATAGTCCTGGAAGATGAGCCCCCAAGGATGGAAGTCACTTAAAATACACACCAACTGCAATGACGGACTAGAGCACATCAACGATTTTGAAGAAGACACAGGATGAGGTACCATTTTGTTCTGTTTTACACTGGGTATGATGAGTCGGAGCTGACTGGATAGCAAATAACAACAATATAAATAATATATTAAAGACTCTACTAACCAAAGTGGAAAAATGCATAAATAAATGGGAAATTTCTACAGAAGGTTAGAGAAAATAAGAGTCAATGCAGAAAAACGGTAACAGAGAAGGATGGGTTCAATGAGTTCATCCGAAGACTCAGTGCAGCTGAGGGGAAAAAAAAAAATGTGAATTTTATGAAAGGGGAATAGAAATTACCCAAAATAAAACATAGAAAAAAAAAGATGAAAAGAAAACAAACCAAAAAAGAAACACAACCACCAAAAGCTGCGGGAAAATTTTAAATGGTCTAGCACACATGTTATTCTAATCTCAGAAGTAGAAGAGAGAAAGAAAGAGGGGAGACAATATTTGAAGAGATAACGGATGAAGACTTCCTAAATAAAATATATTTAAATCATAGATTAAGAAAGCTCAGAGAATAAAGCAGGATAAATAATAACCAAAAAATTTATTTGAAAAACCAATAAATGAAAACAAAGAACACCCTTCCCTCCCGAAAGGATGAGTGTGACATCTTCTAAGCTCTTCATATGTCATACTGAAAACTGAAGTCAAACTCTTTTAATTTTTTCCCCTTCATTGTTTAATTGCCTGATTCCTACTCATACTTCAAGCTACCTTTCAGTCAGGTTGCACTACATAGAAAGTTTTCTTTCAGTCCCTAAATTGAACTTTGATGTAAATTCTGTCTGTAACACTTATAACTTGTCTCCTAAGGAAATTTTCCTGAAGATAGTGAGCTTAGATTTCTGTATATGTCAAGGGAAAGATTCCTCCATGGAAGGGTTGCTATGAGTAGTCAAATAAATGTTGATTATAGAATTATAAAGTTTTCAGCATGGTGCATAATGTCCTTTTCCAGTGGTAGGATAAAATTGGAAATAAAGGTCTCATAATAATAAATCTAGAGATTTTTCAAATTGTAAATGATTTGATTAAGAATAGCTTCATGAAGGAGATGAACTTTGAGCCTTGAAGAGAGGTTAGGGTTTTACTGGATAGAAAGATATAATATGGGACAGAGTGTTCAGTAGTAAGCTAGAAAATGTAACTGATATAAGGAACATGTATCAGAGGTAGAGCTTTCAAAAGCCTCTGTTTAAAAAGTGTAACTGAAATTATGAAAGTGGATAAAATTAATGAAAGAGAGTTGTGTATGACAAAGAACCAAGAACAGAATTCAGTATAGGTCCTGAGAAGAACTAGATAAGGAATGAAAAGAAGTATCACAGATATCAAGCGAAAGCTGGAAACTGTGTAAGGTGGAAACCTGTTAGAGAAGGAAAACTAACTCAAATGAACAATAGGGTAGTGGTAAGACTGCACTCTGTCAAAAGGGGAAAAACTTGACAACCCGGAATACAAAGCAGTCCCATCAAGTTCCGGCTCTTAACAGGTTTCACTGTATTAGTGATGAAAAAATGGGGGAAAAAGATGATAATCACCTTTCCTAGCAGAAATGCTTCATTAGCTAGAGATGCCTGATAAGAAAATAAAATTGCCTAATAAAAAGAGTAGGAGATGAAGAGTTGGAGACAGATATAAAAGTTTGACTATGAAAGGAATGATAGAAATATGATGCTAAACATGAAGGCTACAAGGTTAAGTGAAAATGTTTTATTTGCTGTTTCTTTTTAAGATTAGGAAGAGTTATTCAACTTCACAGCTTGAAAATAAAGAGAATGTGTGTGCACAGTGATTAAATTAAATCAATGTACTGGCATTAATGTCTTATTTCCCTAACTCCTGGGGCTTCTCATTGACCTTTCCAGAGTTTTCTTACTTAGGACTCAGTGAGGTTTTTGTGTTTTTGTTTTTTTTCCCCTACCCTTGTCCTTCTTTTCCTTATTGTTGCATTTTAAAAAATTCTTCTCCTTTTTGTTATTGTTGCTAGTTTTTTTTTTTGTTTTTTTTTTGCATGACTCCATTTGAAGAGTGTACTTATGGTTTCATATTTGGAACTTGTATTCAAACTTCCTGAAGCCTTTTAAATTTAAAAGATGACTGAACATCGGAGATATATGTAAGCAGTTTGTACAAAACATTTCTGTTTAATATGCATAAGTGAAGAAGAAAGTGTTTGTGGACATCTTAGAATAAAGCCAGAGCCATCTGTGTCACCTGGGTTATGTTCTCAAATAGTAGCTTTCAGAAGTATTCTAAAGTCTAGGATAACGAATCAGATATTTTTAACCAGTGTTGGTGAGTGTTCTCTTTGTGATTTAGTTAATTTATAATTTTTTAGTAATAAGAGTACTTGAACGTTGCAGCTAGACAGTGAAAGTAAATCTGTTTTCTGGAGGTATCAGGCTGACAGTGTTTCTGGCTGTACTAAGGGACTATGTCACAATCAACTAAGAGATATTTCCAAACTTTCAAAGTCTTATCCCTAACCCTACCAAGCAGAGAATCTGAATCTCCCTGTGAGTAGTTATTCTCTAGAAGAAGGTAATATCCTAACAGGAATGCATCACATCCTTCAGATGAATTAAGAAGAAACTCAAGGTGGAAAAATCTCTATTACGTTAAGCTTCCACACTGATCATCCAGTGATAATAGAATAAAAATACATTTGAGGTGGAAATTGCTGACAAATAACCACAGTCTTTCATAGATATTTGACTCTTAAATCTCAATGTCTTTATGGATTTTCAATCCAAATTCAAAAGTTCATTAATAATTATATCCATAGTAACAATTATTTCAAATAATAATCATATAGGTCTTGATAAAGTGTCTTTATATAGTTTCAAAAAATCTCCTGCCAGTCATCCTTCTAGAGATGAGTGAATCAGTACACACACACACACAAATATATTCCTGACAAAACAAGGAAGAAATACTCATAACAATTGCAGTCATCGTTTCTACAACTGATCACATAGGTCATGGCTGATATTTATAACTACATTCTTCTACTACCCATTTCTTATTCCTTTTTCCCTCAGCAAGCATCTCAGCTGGTTTTGGTTCTTTGCCTGGTTTGCAGATGGTTCTGCTTGATATGTAAGGCACTACTGAAAGTGGAGAACTGCAACACTGTAGCTTCATTCTGGGACTTCCCTGAAGGACAGTACTGAAGGGAAATCCTTTCAGTGGGCGGGACTTTGAGCAGTGCACCTGGTACAAACTTGGAGAGAGAAGGTAATGTAGCAGGAGTGGGGACCATGGGCATTGGAGGCTGATTTAGAGCGTGTACAGCCTCCTGGAGGACATTGTCTTAGCTCTGAAAAGTATTGCTAGTTAGCTGGTGAAATAATTGAGTTTTCAAAAGGCCATTCCACCATTCTACCATGCTATCTGCTTCAGAATGATGGAGAACACAGTAAAATCAGTGAATTCCGTGAGCACAGGCACATTGCTGCCTTTCATTTGATGTGAAGTGAGTTCCTTGATTTGAGGCAATGCCATGTGGAATACTGACAGTAGATATGGCATTCTGTAAGTCCACAGAAGATAATTTTGGAAAAAGCATTGTGTACAGGGAAGGCAAATCCATATCCAGAGTAAGTGTTTATCCCAGTAAGAACGAAATACTGCCCTTTCCATGATAGAAGTGTTCCATCCCTGCAACTATGGCCACTTTGTCCATGAGCTCATTGGGCAGTGGCAGGAGTGGCTGGGTAAAGAAACTGACTAGTATACACAGAATTAATCATCCCATCCACTTGATTATTAAAATCCTCTTTTGCTAAGGTCACCCTTTGGTGAGTATTCACATGAGACACAACAGAAATATCTTCATGTTTTTTGCCCATTCAGAGAGGTCTATCCACATACCTCTTCCACAGACCTCCTTGTCGATTTTCCAAACATGTTTCTCCTAAGTCTTTGATCATCCAGCCAAACCAATGGCCACAGCCCATGAATCTGTATACAATCGCACATCAGGTCATTTCTCCTTCCAAGAAAAATTAACAGCTGGAGAGAGAAAGTAATGTAGCAAAAGTGAGGACCATGTGCATTTTCTCATATCACTTTCTCAGGTAACTTACTTGTGCCTTCAGGGCCTGATCAAGCTGATCCTGTATATAACACTTCCATTTGATGAAGGAATGCTGCTGTGAAAATCCAACTGTCTGATTTTGTGGGTTAGACAACACCCAGTTCATTGTAATATCAAATCATAAGGTGGTTAGTTAAAAATAGATCAAAGAATAAATCCAGTGGAAATTTCTGTTCTTTTAGGAGGGAAGCAGATAATTTTTTTACTTTGTGGATACATTCAACAAATGAATATATTTTATTTTCAAACTGTAAGCACCACTGTATCTACTGCTGTAGGTGATGGCAATACAAGTGGCATGACAAGAAACTTCGGAAACTGATTGATGTAGGCTTTTTTTTCTTGGCTTCTGTTTTCTTTATAGTATTTAAAGGTTATAGCTACCCAAAATAATCCTTCTTATAAGCAAAGTTTTATTTTGTTAAATAAGGATCTCAGAAAGATAGCTTTAATTGTATTAGGATTCAAGGAAAAGACAAGAATTTCTGAACTCCAAATAATAAGTACCTATATGGTAGCCTAAGGTGGGGTCTTCTCTTGCAGAATTTGCTTGTATCTTTTTTTCTCATCAGATGTGTGAGCCTATGACTTTTTGTTTCCTTTTATCTGCAGTGAATTTTTGTGAAGATCTTTCAGTTTAGTGCCTGGCATGGAAATGGCTTTCCTTCAAGAAAAACTCTCCTACCAGTAGCCCTGCTTTTCTGAAGGCACTGACTAAAGTCAATGTGCTCTGTAACCTGAGTCTCCAACTGAATAATCAGATGCACGCATATAGGTTTGTTTCAAAATCAGGAAAGGTATGCATCAGGGTCGTATCCTTTCACAATGCTTATTCAATCTGTATGATGAGCAAATAATCCAAGAAGCTGGACTATGTGAAGAAAAACACAGCATCAGGATTGGAGGAAGACTCATTAACAACCTGAGATATGCAGATGACACAACCTTGCTTGCTCAAAGCAAAGAGGACTTGAAGCACTTACTGATGAAGATCAAACACTACAGCCTTCAGTATTGATTACAACTCAACATGAATGAAGGAAACAAAAATCCTCACAATTGTACCAAGAAGCAACATCATGATAAACGGAGAAAATACTGAACTTGTCAAGGATTTCATTTCACTTGGAACCACAATCAATGCCCATGGAAGCAGCAGTCAAGAAATCAAATGACTTATTGCGTTGGGCAAATCTGCTGCAAAAGACCTCTTTGAAGTGTTAAAAAGCAAAGATGTCACTTTGAGGACTAAGGTGCACCTTACCCAAGCCATGGTGTTTTCAGTTGCTTCTCATGCATGGGAAAGTTAGACATTGAATAAGGAAGACTGAAGAAGAATTGATGTCTTTGAATTATAGTGTTGGCAAAGAACATTGACTATACCATCTACTTCCAGAAGAAGGAACAAATCTGTCTGGAAAGAAGTACAGCCAAAAACTCCTTAGAAGCAAGGATGGAGAGACTTCATCTCACATACTTTGGACATGTTATCAGGAAGGATCTGTCCCTGGAGAAGGACATCATCCTTGGTAAAGTAGAGGGGCAGGGTAAAAGAGGAAGACCCTCCATGAGATGGATTGACACAGCCGCTGCAGCAATGGACTCAAACATAACATTTGTGAGAATGGTGCAGGACTGGGCAGTGTTTCATTTTGTTTACATAAGGTCTCTATGAGTCAGAACTGACTTGATGGCACCTAACAACAACAACAAGAAAATATGCTAGTGACAGGCAGTCCATGGTCTATCAAAGATGGATGAGATGGCCTGGATACAAGAGGTCTCCCCAGTCAGAGATACTGAAAATTAACTCAGTCCTTTATAATAGTTTTCTTAAGGATTTGAACTCGTTTGCCTTCTGCATGTTAGAGTCTCAGTAATGGCTGAGGGAGGGAATTTTACCCTGCCTTTTCTTCTCACTCTATTTTTAATCAGCTCTTTAATTTTACCTCCCAATAATGATTTTATTTATCATTATTATTATTTTTTTTATTGCACTTTAGGTGAAGGAGCCCTGGTGGCACAGGTTAAGAGCTGGGCTGCTAACCAAAATATCAGCAGCTGGAATTCACCAGCCGCTCCTTAAAATCCCTGTGGAGGCAGTTTTCCTCTGTCCTATACAGCCACTATGAGTCGGAATCCATTTGACACCAATGGATTTGGTTTGGTTCAAAAAATATATACACAAGTTGTTTTGTGACATTGGTTGCAATCCCCACAATGTGTCCACACTCTCCCCCTTTCCTTTTTCACCCCGGGTTCCCTGTGTCCATTTGTCCAGTTTTCCTGTCCCTCCTTGCCTTCTCATCTTTGCTTTTGGGCAAATGTTACCCATTTGGTCTCGTATACTTGATTGAACTAAGAAGCAAGTTCCTCACATGTGTTATTGCGTCTTTTATAGGCCTGTCTAATCTTTGGCTGAAAGGTGGACTTTGGGAGTGGCTTCAGTTCTGAGTTAGCAGGGGGTCTGGGGGCCATAGTCTTGGGGGTTCCTCCAGTCTCTGTCAGACCAGTAAGTCTGGTCTTTTTTTGTGAATTTGAATTTTGTTCTACATTTTTCTCCCACTCTGTCTGAAACTCTACTGTGATCCCTGACAGAGCCATCGGTGGTGGTAGCCAGGCACCATCTAGTTCTTCTAAGCTTAGGTTGGTGGAGACTGTGGTTCATATGGTCCATTAGTCCTTTGGACTAATTACGTTCCTTATGTCTTTGGGTTTCTTCATTCTCCTTTGCTCTGGATGGGATGGGACCAATAGACGTATCTTAGGTGGCAGCTTGCAAGCTTTTAAGACCCCAGACACTACTCAGAAAAGTAGGACGTAGAACATTTATGAACTATGTTATGTCAGTTGAGCTAGATGTCCTCTGAGACCATGGTCCCCAGCCCTTAACCCCAGTAACTCAGTCCCTCAAGGTGTTTGGCTGTGTCTAGGAAGCTTCTATGACATTGTCTTGGTCAAGTTGTGCTGACTTCTATTTCTCTGCTGAGTTGGATAATCCACTGCAGTCGTCACAAAGAACTCACAAGAAATAACAAAATCTACTCATGGTTATGTGGTTTATTAGGGTAACAACGCAGAAGTAACAGGATACAGTTCGGGATGCAACTCAGGGGTAAACATCGGGAAACTCAGGAGGGCAGCTTCAGATAAGCTCCCTGCTGGAACAGATCCTTCTCAGGGCAACTCTGCTCTAAGGTGCCAAGGTTTTTATAAGCCAGCCTATGTATTCCTTGTCAATTATAAGGTGGGCTTCATATGCAATCTGGGTAAAGGTCAGCTACTGGGTTGGACTCCCTAGCCTATCTGTATAAAAGTCAGACAGAGTGGACCGTTCGCTCCAAGCCAATTTGGGTAAAGGTTGATTATTAGGTAGGGCTCAGGAATCAGGACCAAAAGACCAAGTTAATGATGATTTCACACTGTGCAGTCTCTCTGTGTCTTTTCTCTTCTCTTTTTATAAGGACATCACTAATACTGAATTTGGACCCACCCCATTCCAGTATGACCTCATGCTAATAATTTAACTGATAACATCCTCAAAAACCCTATTTTCAAACAAGGTCATGTCCTTACGTACACAGGATTGAGACATTAACATATTTTTTTGGACAAGATAATCTAATTTATAACACATGTCTTCATACCCTTTTCTCTCTCTCTCTTTTTATTTCTTATCTTCTTTGTGGGTCAGTTTACATGTGATTTACAGATACATATTTTTTGGTTTACTAATACTGCCTTATACTGTTTGTTTTGAGTTTTTAAACCCAAGTATTGAGTTCTTAGTATCAAATATTGTATTTTTGAGTTCTAAAATATCCATTTGATTCTTTTCTTTAGATATAATTATCTGATGAAACTCTTATTTTTCTATGATTTCCCCCCATATTCTTCTCTGTGTTTTTGAAAATCTTGTCTACTGACTCCAATGTGTGGAGTATTATGTCTGTATTGTTTTCACTGCCAGATTTTTCTCTTTATTTTTATCCATATGATACTGTCTTTTGGCATGTCCAGTAATTTTTTATTAAATTCTAGAAAAATTCTAGAAATCATTATTTATGGATGATATTATCTTTCTCCAGAAAGGGCTTACTGTCCTCTCTTTTTTAGAGAGGAAATTGATTAGGCTTACTCAATCACACATGGAGCTAAGACAAGATTGGCATGCAGTTTTGGTAAGATGTAGTCTACCTTTAGATTATTCCTTTGCTTATGGTATAGAACTTGAGGGCATTCAACTGATATTCCAGCATGTTCACCAGGTACTAAACTCTGATCTTTATCTCCTCAGCACTGGAAAACTCTGTTCCAGTTTTCACAGCTTTGGGAGTTAGCTCTTTGGCCCCCTGAACTCTGCAACTTCAGAATCTGGTAAACGTCTAGAGGTGGAAACTGATTGGTGTTCGAGGCCTGTCAAGCATCCAGTTTTGTCACTCCAGGTCTGCAAGACCACTAAATGTCCTGCTGGTTTTGCTGGTCCCCAGCAGTGGCCCTCTGTCTAGATAATTAACCAGAATTAGAAAATACTCATAGGGAAAAAGCAGCTGCTGATAATCTGTTCACTGATCTGTGGTTTTCACTCATAAGGATTTTAGTCTTTTGTATTTCTCATTGCTTCAAAAGTTTCTGATGATTTTAAACAAAAGCCATTAAAAAAAAGAAAAAGTTTTATTGGCTTTTTCCGGCCAGTCTGATAGAAAGTTCTGCATTATGTCAGGAAATAGAAATGTGTTAGTATTTTTTTTAATGCATACCCACCACCATCTGGTATCTCTGTCAGGGCCTGGAGCCCAGCTCTGACCTACGTCTTCTTGCATCCTATACGTTTTCTGACCCCCCTTCTTTTTCCCATTTTACATGCTTTTCTCTAAAATGGACTGCATTATCACTTTTTTGCTTATAATTTTTCATTAAAAAAATCTACATCTCAAAAATATTTTCAAAAACAATGACGATTTTCTAGGCAATGAATTCAGTGTTCTAAGTACAAAGATGAAAGAGACACGATCCCTACATGTTACAAACCATGTATATGAATATGTCGTTGCTGCTGTCAGCTGCCATCAGTTCAGTCCATGACTCACAGTGAGGGACTGACTTGAAATGCTGCCCAGTTGTGTGCCATCACCATGGTCTGGTTTGTGTGGATCAGACCATTAATATCCATAGGGTTTTCATTGATTTTTGGAAATAGATTGCCAGGCCTTTCTTTCTAGTCTGTCTTAGTCTGGAAGCTTTGCTGAAACCTGTTCAGCGTCATAGCAATAGGCAAACCTCCACTAACAGACAGGTGGTGGCTGCACATGAGGTGCATTGGCTGGGATTCAAACCCAGGTCTCCTGCATGAAAGATGAGAATTCCACCACTGCCTTTAACATGAACATGTTGTTGTTGTTACATGCCGTCAAGTTGGTTCTGACTCATAGCTCTGTTCTCATAGGACAGAGAAATGCCCCATAGGGTTTCCAAGGAGCAGCTGGTGGATTTGAACTGCTGACCTTTTGGTTAGCAGCTTAGCTCTTAACCACTACACCACCAGGCTCCAGCAATATAAATATAGTATGTGCTTATTTAAAATCTCACTTAGATCAACACTACTTTCATCATGACTCCTCCTCTTTCTTCAATATATGTTGGTCTAAAATTATGCACTTGCTTTAGAAAAGGTACTGTATTTTCCTAAGGCTGCCATAACAAAGTACCACAACTCGAGTGGCTTATAAGAACAAAAATTTATTGTCTCATAGTTCTGGAGGCTAGTGCTCCAAATCTGGGGTGTTGGCAAAGCCATGTTCTCTGCCAAGACTGTAATGGAAGAGTCTCTCATCTATCCTGGCTTCTGCTGGCCCAGGTGTCCCTTGACTTGCAGCTGCAGCATAACTCCATCTTCACATGTCCATCTTCCTTCTGTCTGTCTCTCTGTGTCATTTCTCCTTCTCTTTTATAAGGAAACCACTCAGACTGGATTAGGACCCACACTACTCTTGTATGATCTCATGGTTACTTAACTGATAAAGTCTTCAAAGACCCTATTTCCAAGCAAGGTCACATTCACATATATTATTATTAGAAAAAGCTTATCATTATTTAGGTTTCTGAGAAGTAGATTCTGAGACAAGGAATCAAGTGTAAGCAGTTATTTGGGAGGTGACCCCAGGAAACACCATTAGGGAAGTAACGAAGTGAGACAAGAAAGGAAAGACAACCAATAAAGGGTGCATTTTCAAGCAAGTCACCACTCTGGGCTGTTGTTGATTTCAGCCATGGCGGCCTCATGTGTGCAAAGCAGAACTGCTCCATAAAGTTTTCAAGGCTGTGACCTTTCGGAAGCAAATTGCCAGGCCTGTCTTTCGAGTCATCTCTGGGTGAGTTCAAACTGCCAACCTTTTGGCTAGTAGCTGAGCGCTTAACCATTTGCCCCACCCAGGGAAAGTGTGAGAACCGTTATAGAACATGGGCCTTGGAGATACTCAGCAGGAACTGAAATAGTTATACATTAACTCTCCTGTTATTAATGGAGGACTGCTTCTAGCGCCATTCGTTCTCTAGCCTTTCTGTCTTGTCCTGCTTGCATGCTGTGCATTCCTGGGGTGAGTGTGAGCAGAGAAGACTCTCAAGCAAAAATATGCAGGTGTTGGCAGTTGGAAGCCAGCCTTACATACGCTATAATGATGAGGCCAGAGAGGATAGCATAATATCTGCTGTAATGGTAATTTATTTTCTTTTTCTCCAAAATATTGTATGATTTACGTAACTACGCACATGTTATGTATACTGTATTTTAAGACAAATAAAGAACGCCTTTTACATTTGTTTGCCAACTGCTCCCTCTCCCCGTGAGGTATTTTCGTAAGTGCGCTATGCTAATTTTTACAGCAATACGTTAAAAAAAATTGGCGTAGCGGTGCTTATGAAAATACCTTGCTGAGGGAGGGCGTGACAGGCAAACAAAGGTACAAGGCATGTGTTATTTTCGTAAAAAATATGATATTCAGCTTTTACCGACACTTGATACTATGAGACTTCCCTTCTATTTTCAATCCGTGAAATGAAGTAGTATCTTATTCCTTGATTTCCATCATCACAGAAAGTTCTCTTGGGCAACAGTAGAATAAACAAGACTTTCATGGAGATTTTCTCTGAAGGGAAGGAAAGAAATAGGGCAGTGATAGAAAAGGGATGTAAAAAGATTTTTTTTTTTTTCAGTACAGATAAATAATAACACGTTTTTGTGCTTTCAGGAATGATTTAGTAGAAAGAGGAAACTTACGATGCAGGTAAGAGAGATTTGGTGAAATGATTACCTTGATGTATTAGAAAAGTGGAGTCTAGTGCACCAGCAGAGGTTTTGTCCTTAGCTAGAAAACACGGACAGTTCACCGTTAGAAACAGGAAAAAATTCTCCAGTCAGCCCTCCTGGTCTGGAGTTTTATTTTTGGAAAGTTTTTTAAATTATAAATCCAATTAAAAAAAATTGGATTATTGAAGTTATCTATTTCTTGTTGAATGAGGTTTACTGGCTTACTGCCTTTGAAAGAATTTGTCCACTGTGTATATATATATTTTTAATTTATTGGCATAAAGTTGCCTATGTCTATTATGGATTTAGAAACGATATGTTGAAGACCTAACTTTGGTACCTGTGAACCATGAACTTGTTTGGAAATAGGGTCTTTGAAGATGTTATCAGTTAAGTTAACATAAGGTTATATAGGAGACGGGTGGGTGCTAATCCAATCTGAATCATGTCCTTATAGAAGAGAAGACAAAGGATGGATTTCATGTGACCATACAGTTGCAAGCCAAGGAAGAACTGGAGTTACCAGAAGATTGGAGAGGTACATGGAACAAATTCTCTCTCAGAGCCTCAGAAGCAATGACCTGGCTGACACCCTAATCTTGAATTTCTAGCCTCCAGAATTGTGAGACAATAAATTTTTGTCTGAATAATTGACCCAGTTTGTGGTACTTTGTTATGGCAGCCTCAAGAAACTAATACAACACCCTTATTATTTTGTTTTTAACATCTATATAATCTATTGTAATGTAATTTTTCTTTTTCCTGTTATTGGGAATTTGTTCCTTCTCATAGTCTGGCTAAATGTTTATCAGTTCTATTGCTCTCCAAGAATCACATTTTGGTTTCATCGCATTTTCTCCATTGTATTTCTATTCATTGATTTCCACTCAGACATTTTCTGCTTATTTTGTGTTGATTTGCTTTTCTTTTTCTGGTTGCTTAAGGTGGAGGCTGAGGTCATTGGATTTAGATCTTTCTTTTTTGCTAATACAGGCATTTAGTACTATAAGTTTCCTCCTATGTACTTCTCTAGATATATCCCACAGATTTTGCTATGTTGTGTTTCCATTTTCATTCAGTACAAAATACTTTTTTTTTCCTTTTTTGAGCTATGGTATATTTAAAAATGTGTTATTTTTTACCAAATATGTAAGGATTTTCCAGAAATCTTTCTCTTATCAATCTCTATTTTAGTTCCATTTTGTTTAGAGAACTTATTTTGTATGAGTTGAATCCTTGGGAATCTATTAAGTCTTTCTAATAGCCTCTAATAGAGTCTGTCTTGATATAAATGTTTTATGTGCACTTGAAAAGATTGTGCATTTGGCTCTTTGGGGGAGAAGTGTACATAAAGGTTGATTAGGTCAGGTTCATTTAAAGTATTCTTCCTCTTCTATGTCTTTATTGATCTTCTGTTTGTTTATTCTATAAATTATTGAGAGAGGGTGTTGAAATCTGTCTATAATTGTAGTTTTTCTATTTCTCCCTGAAGTTTTATTTTTTGTTTCATTTATTTTGAAGATCTTTTGTTACTTTTTAAAATGTAAACATATATTTATGTTTACCTATTTGTTTCCTTCTATTTAAAGTTATTTTCTTGTGCGGTGTATCGTTGTGTCTTACATTTTCATCTAAACTGAAAATCACTACCTTTAATTGAAGTGTTTATGCCATTTACATTTAATTTGATTATTGATACTTCTGGTTTTAAATATACAGTAAAACCTGTGAAAACTCTAAACTGTGTAAGGTAGAAACCTGTCAAAGAAGGAAAACTCAAATATTTTCCACTGAAACTAGCAATAGAAAAGTGGTAAGACTGCACCCTATCAAAGGTGGAAAACTTGTGAGACCCAGAAAAATAAAACAGACCCATTGAGTTCCAGCTCTCACAGGTTTCACTGTATCATGCTGTTAATTATTTATTTTTGTCTCTTCTGCCCTTTATTCTCCCTTTTTTCTGTTTCTATACTTTTGAGACTTTTAAAAAATTTTTCTTTTTGTTTTTATTCCATTTTGTCTTTTTTTTGGCTTATTTGCTGTAACTTTTTTAAATGGCTGCTTAATGCTTTTAGTATACATCTTCAACTATCAAAGTCTCAATTCAAGTGATATTTTACCACTTCATCTAGAATATAAGAAGAATTTTACAATAGTATAATTTCATTTCTCCCCCCAGACTTGTGTACTATTGCTATATATTTTAGTCTATAAATGTTATAAACTCCCAGTATATTGTTATTGTTTTTCATTTAAATAATATGAAAATCTTTTTTTTTTGTATTTAAGCACTTAGTTACAATTTCTAGTACCCATCATTCTCTTGTATAGATAAGAATTTAATTTGATATCAGTTTCCTTCTGTCTAAAGTTCATCCTTTAATATCTTGTGTGTGTGGGGGGGGGGTGTGAAGGTCTGCTGGTGTTAAATTGTCTACATATTTATATGTCTGAAAAGTATTTATTTCACCTTCATTTTTGAAAAATATTTTCTCATGTTATAGAATTTTACTCGGACAGATTTCTTTCAGTCTTTTAAAGATGTTGCTCCAATATCTTCTGGCTATCATTGTTTCCTACAAAAAAGCTGCTTCCATACTTACGTGTTCCTATGTAGATAATGTGTCTCTCTCCCCACCACCCTCACCCTCGGCTTCTTTATCTTTACCTCTGGTTTTAATTTTGATTATGATGCACCCTGTTATAGCATCCTTCATGTTTATTGTATTTGGAATTTGTTGAGCTCTTTATCAGTGGCTTTACAATTTTTTGTTTTTCTTTTTAATCAATTTTGGAAAAAAAATTCCTCCGTAATTTCTTCACATACTGTTTCATTGCCACAATTTTTTTCCCACCCCCATTTTTAAGGGACTCTAATTACATGTACATTAGACTGCTTGATATTGTCACACAGCTCATTGACGCTCTATTCACTTTTTTCAATCTTCCCTCTGTATTTCATTTTGGATTGTTTCAATTCATATGTGTTGAGGTTCACTAGTATTTTTTTCTCGTGCAATGTCTAATAAATATTTTTAAAAGAAATACTGAATGCAAAGAAGCAGGAAAATGTAACCTATAATGAGGAAAAGCTGAAGAATCAACAGGGCTGCTCTGTAGATTTCTAGAGTTCTCTATCTGTGCAGCTCACTTTTCTCCCGTTTTCTGTCCTGCAAACTCTACTCTTTTTAGCGTCTCGGATCTCTTTGCCTCTAACTTCTCATATCAGATTCCAGGGTGGGCACCCTTGTCTTGTCTAGGCTGAGAACTTTCTTCAGGCAGTAAGCTAGTACAATTATACGGCTCACCTCATTTGGGTCCTCTCTCTCAAGAATCACCATTCTTATTTCCCTCAGGTCCAGAGGCTTGAAAACTACTGTTATTTTATATTTTTTTATCTGCTTTTAAAGTTGTTCTAGGCGGAAGGATAAAGCCAGTCCCTGTTACTTCAGTTTGGCTAGAAGTCAAAATCAATGCCTGCCTTTTAACAAATATTTTCATAAAAGTTAAGAAAGTTCATGTAATGTATATAACATACATAAAATATGATAGAAATGTCTCTGTTAATTTAAAACTCCCTTAAAATGGACAGAATCTGATTTTAGGTAATCAAGTTCTTCTGTTTCCATTCCAAGTTATAACTTCTTGATTGGTAATTTTGAACAATTGCTGTGTTTGAATATGACATCAAAAAATGATTAGGAAGAATGAATTGAAGATAACTATAGCATCGACCTTTCTGGTTAATAAGCAATTGTAATTTTGCAGTACTGTGAGATATATATGTATATAACAAAGGAAGCTAAAACTTCCCTGAATTGTTCAGATATGATATAGTAAAATTATACTCCAAAAGGAAAGGAAAGAATGGCATTACACAGAAATATAATATTGTTTATGTAGTTTCATAAATACGAAATTTTTTTTTTTAATGTTAACACTAGCATATTGAATAAATAAAGTACAACTGACCCTGCACTAGGCACAAGTTCAAATGATCTTTGCAGAAAATAAATGAATAATAGAAACTATATTGGGGCAGTATATACATATATTTATATATATATAGACAAGACAAAGGAAGGATTTCATGTGACCCTATAGCGGCAAGCCAAGTAAGGACTGGAGCTACCAGAAGGTAAGAGAGAGACATAGAGCAAATTGTCCCTCAGAGCCTCAGAAGCAATAACCTGGTTGACACCCTGATCTTGAACTCCTAGCCTCCAGAATTGTGAAACAATAAATTTCTGTTCTTATAACTGACTCAGTTTGTGGTAGTTTGTTATGGCAGCCTCAAGAAACTAATACAATTCCCTTATTTTGTTTTTAACATCCATATAATCTATTGTAATGTAATTTCTCTTTTTTCCGCACATATATATGTATATACAAATGTATATACATAAATTTTTTGAAAAGACTGCATACTTCAAACATCTTCATTCTGAAGTTCTTAAATAAGTGTTAGGTCATTAGTTATTTTAAAAATTTTTCTTCATACGTTACATACAAGGCCCTGTCTTCTCTGTAGTGTATAATCAAATGCCACAATGTTAGATTAGTTTGAATGATAATTAATGTGACTTTAGGAAATGACTGATTTATAAAATATGTTTAAAATAATTTTAAGTATATACAGTAAATGAAAGTAGGCACAAAAATGTTGCCGCAAGAAATATCTTATAAGGAATACAGAAAAAATGGTCCTTCAGTAACATACCAAATATTTATTTTTAAAGTCCTACAGATTAGGATAGCTTATTACATAGTCTACTCATTTATGTAACACTCATATTTAGGAAAAAAAAAAAAATCCAGAAAATTTAAACCAAATTCTAAATTAAAGGAACCCATTTCATTTGGGGTTACCAAAAACCAAACCAAACCTGTTGCTGTCGAGTCGATTCCGACTCATAGTGCCCCTATAAAACAGAGTAGAACGGCCCCACAGGTTTCCAAGGAGGGACTGGTGGATTCGAACTACCAACCTTTTGGTTAGCAGCCAAGCTGTTAACTACTATACCAACAGGGCTCCTAGTTGAGGATTAACCACAGATAATTTAACCTCAGGCCACTGGTAATGTTATACTTTGCAAAAATATTTATTCAGCCTCAAGCATATCAGTATAAATACCTCTGATAAACATTCTGACAGAATAATAAATTAATGTGAAAAATATTCTGGTTAGTAAATAATTACTTCATAATATACTTATGAAGAGAAGAAATTAAGTTCATTATAGAGGAGGAAAAAATCTAACCTAAGAGCCATATCCCCAGGAATTATTGCATGTCCTAGAGTGCAAGGTTTCTTATCTCCATGAACACAGAACAACAAATTTGTCATTCTCTGGAAGCAAATATTATTTGATAAATGCTCCTATTAATTGATTTCACAAATTAACTACTAATCTAGAGATTTCGATAGTAAGTACTACTACTCAATATATTTGAAAGCAAGCTTTCAGCAGTTTGTAAATTAAAAATTGCCAATATTTTTCCGGGTTGACTTAATTAACAGATTTATCCTAGTTGTGAAAAAGCAAGATCCTCACTTCTAATTTCCTCTTGACCCACTTTCACTCTTCACAGGGCCTCCTTCAGAGGTTCTTCAGAAGGAGAAAATTAAAACGCTGTCAACAGATTAAAACACTATTTAGCCCAGAGGAATTTTTTCAGGGTCTGCACATTATGTGAAGTCATTTAAGACTGCTCTCGTGGGGAAAATCTTCCAGATAACCAGGTTGTATTTCAAGCTATCACATGTGGATGGGAATTGTCTCCTGTGTCCCGTCAAAATGCTGACATCTTTTTTGCTGACTGCATTATCTGTTAGAGAACCAAAGAACCGAAGAGGGGCTGACAGATAAGCTGACTCTAGCTGCTTGTTCTTGTGGTTATACACCTTTATCTGCATGGCAGGCAGGCCCAAAACAAACGATACCAGCCTATATTTTACTACATTGTCCAGTGCACTTAACTTCAGGAGGAAATGATATTTTAGAGACTAATACTTGTGAATCTAGGCCTGGCATTTATAGGAATCAGTGATTCTTCTACCATTTGAATCAGCAGAGCCTAAGTCCTTCTCTTTCTGAGTGCAAGTGACAATCAGAAGTTTCATCTTGTCAATGTATTTGCAATTTTATGTGCAATATAATAAATGTGTCTTCACTTTCATCACAGATATTAACAATTTACATAAGTTTTGAGGGTTGATACTTGGGACCCTTAGAACAATCTTTAAGATCCTTATTCTAGAATTATTCCTAATATTTGAAACAAATATAAAAGCAAACACTTCCTCCAATCTTTCCACTGGACTATTTATGCATCTTCCAATTTCACTGTTAGATTTCAGAGCTGCTGAACTTCCTTGAATTTTCCTTCCTTAGATTTGTTCTTTATTATTTCCTCCCATAGCATCTTATAGATACTTGTATTAGAGCAATAACATTGCTACTATAATTCATTAGTTATTTTTTCTGTTCTCTCTATCAGAGTGTAAAAATCTCGAAGTGAAGAACATTACTTTTATTCTCTGTACTAGAGCAGTGGCTGGATGACAGTAGATGCATCAGGAACACATGTTTAAGGAACCATATGATCAAGAGCTATATTTAATTTGGTTGTGGAGTTGCAGGAGATGGTTAAGTAAAGGGTCAGGATTTTGGCTGATTTTTCAAAGTCTAGAACAGTGTAAAGTACATGTTGTGGTGTGCGTTGAGTTGATTCTGATTCATAGTGACCCTATAGGATGAGTAGAACTGCCCCACAGGGTTTCCTAGGCTAAAGCCTTTATGGGAGAAGATTGCCAGGTCTTTTCTCCTGAAGAGCCACTGGTGGGTTAGAACCACCAAACTTTCTGTTAGCAGCTGAGCACTTAACCATAGTGCCATCAGGAATCCTTGTAAAATATGTAAAAACCAAACACAACTGTCATGGGTCGAATTATGTCCCCCCAAAAATGTGTGTATCAGTTTGTCTGGGCCATGATTCCTGGTATCGTGTGATTTTCCTATATGTTGTAAATCCTGCCTCTATTCTGTTAATGAGGGAGGATGGGTGGCAGTTATGTTAGTAAGGCAGGACTCAGTGTATGAGACTGGATCGTGTCCTGCGGCAATCTCTTGAGATATAAAAGAGAGAAGTGAGCAGAGAGATAGGGGGACCTCATACAAGCAAGAAAGCAATGCAGGAGCAGAGCATGCCCTTTGGACCTGGGGTCCCTGTGAGGAGACGCTCCTAGTCTGGGGGAACACTGATGAGAAGGCCGACAGAGAGAGAAAGACTTCCCCTGGAGCTGAAGCCTTGAATTTGGACTTTTAGCCTA
>NW_004444307.1:422891-426968 GCF_000243295.1 Trichechus manatus latirostris
GTACAACAAACTGACAAACACATAGGGGATGTATATATATACTTACAGATATATACATACATACATACACTTTGTTGAATCTAGTTAAGAAAGTTGGTTTCAAATCTGAAAAAAAAAAAAAAACAGCGAAAATAGAAGCTTTCAATCTTGATACATCGACCTTTCTGAAAATATTCAAAATTTTTTTTTCCATATAGGGGTTCAGCATGACTCGTATAAAATTCTTAAAATTCAAAGAAATTTCTTTCTCTTAATTATTCTAGCCTTTTCAGGAGCTTTCCATTGCTCTGTATTGATTAAAGTGATTACTGAAAATATATTTGTTTTTCTTAGTAACTTGCAGTGTACATATTTGTATTATTTATTATGGAAAGATTTTTGTTAGGTGCCATCGATTTGGTTATGACTCATAGCGACCCTACGTAAAAAAGAAGGAAACACTGCCCAGTCTAGTGCCATCCTCACAATCATTGGTATGTTTAAGCCCATTGTTGCAGCCACTGTGTCAATCCATCTTGTTGAGGTTCTTCCTCTTTTTCTCTGACCCTTATATTTTATTTATCAAAGCAGAACAAATCACTGTACATGCCTATAATCCAGGTTTCATTCCAATGGTCTTTAGACATAATGTCCTTCAAGAAATATATTGATTGCCCAAGGCTTTCTTGAGTTGTGGCTTTTACATTTGAATTACTGAGTCAGCTGGAAGATGTGTAGAATCAAACTGAAGATGATTACTTTCCACTGACTATGTATCAACATATATTCTTATAAGCCATTTATTCTAGCATGGGCTGCAATAAATTATATATGGGAGAAGAATTTTTTATGCATTTGATTGAGATATTTTGGATACTTTTCATGGAATTTTTTATTGTGTTAGAATGATGCCAGCAGTGTAACCATGATCTCCTTGCTATAAAGGATGTCCCTTGTTATGATGTTGCTTATACTTTCATTCACAGATGGTTTAAATTTATTTATCAATCAAGAGTACTAAAGTGTATCCATACAGAGGATATATTACTGGATTTGATATCAGATAATCAGCATTATTCAATTAATTTTTATAAAAATTACCACCTAGAAGAAAATGTATTCGTATGCTTATGTTTCCACCACTGCACCCCGCGTTAACTCCAAACCCAATTTGCGTTTGACACCTCATACATCTATCTCCTGTTTGTACCCTGTTTCATTGTGCTACAGCTGCTAACTAAAAGGTCGGCAGTTCGAATCCAGCAGGCGCTCCTTGGAAACTCTATGGGGCAGTCCTACTCTGTCCTATAGGGTCGCTATGAGTCTGAATCGACTCGATGGTAACAGGGTTTTTTTTTTTGGTTCATTTGCTCAGCCTCTTTTTTATCATTCTTCCTTATGTAACCCCTCTTCCATCTCTGTTAAGGAAATGACACCTTTTGGATCATGCTGTCATGTTGCTCCTTCAATGTCCAGGCCCTCTGATAGAGCATTTGCTGAGGTAGGGACAACATCAAAAAGCATCTTTACTTGCTTGTTTGTTTTCTCAACACACTTATTATTTATAATTGCATTTCCTTTGTCCCTCTCCCCTCAAAACCAGTCTAAGTTAGTATTTCAAGGTTATTTTGTGAGTTTGCTAAACTAATTCAAATGTTGAATCTATAAGATTGGTTCTCACACTGGATAAACATCAGAATCACCTGGCGAGTTTTAAAAATTAATTATGCTTGGACCCTACCCCAGAAATTGATTTTAAATAGTCTAGGATGTATCTAGGCATCTGTTTTCTAAAAACTAATCAGGGGATTCTAATATGAAGATAAAGTTGAGAATCACTTATCTAATATAAGAAGTCCGATGAAGGCAACCAAGTTGATCCTTTTATTTTTCATTAATAGGATATTATTTTAAAAAATAAGCCTTGTACAATAATACGTAAAAAGTTTCGTGACCTACTATTGAGTGGAGAAATGGTTTCAAAACATTTTATTTTAAATATTTAGGTGTCCTGGCCATGATAAAAGAGCTGGTATCATAGTTAATTTCCTCTCAAAAATAATCATAAATGATGAACAAAATATACAAATAACTGTTTTCATGCATGAGCCTTTTATTCACTTTAGATTTCTCACTAGGACTTTTTCAAACATACAGATGTAGGTAAATAAAGCCCAAGCAGAGATTAGAAATCTTGCTGGACAATGGAAACAGAGATCAGATTTCAGGACTCCTAAAGCAACTGAAATTGAGGAATAGCATAGAAGGGAGAAGCACTACTGAGAAGGAGCACAAAAATTTCTTTAAAATATTCCTTGGTTGCTGGGCTAATTCCTAAGCTGCGTATATGTAGAACAAGGGAAGCCACTGCATGGCTAAGAGTGAAACAGAGATTTAAGACATCACATAATGTTGGGGAAACATTAGAGTACTGGCTACACAAAGGAAGAGAAACTTTGGTAAATATTCTAGACTTTATCAGAGATTCCAAAAAGGCCAAGCCTTATGAAAAAGAATCACACACTAGGAAGCACACTGCTTTGTTACATAAAACAAAACAAAACAAAAAAAGCAAACCCGTTGCCATCATGTCGATTCCAACTCATAGCAACCCTATGAGACAGAGTAGGACTGCCCTTCAGGGTTTCCAAGGAGCAGCTGATGGATTCAAACTGCTGACCTTTTGGTTAGCAGCCACAGCTCTTAACCACTGTACTTCCAGGGCTCCATTTGTAACCTAGGTAGAACTAAATTAGAACCACCTAAAGTAAGCCTAAAATTAAGTTTCAACAGGATCACGGTGATATAAAGGCGATTTACTGTCTGCCAGAACAATATTCTGTAAAGGAAAGTAACATAATTCAGAGCCTCCAAGATATCCTCCAGAATGTTCAGCATAAAATAATAAAAAACAAAAACAAAAAACCATACATGTGAAAAAATAAGACAATATGAAACTTTCAAGAGATAAATGAGTCAGTTGGCATAGACACAAATGTGATTTATGTATTTCAAATAGTAGATAAAAATTTGAAATAATTAAAATTAACATACTAAAGAAAATAGAAAAATTAGGTAAGTGGAAGAAAATGTTGAGAATTTCCCAAATTACAATCTATTACAATATCAAATGCCTATTCTATAACTATGAAATATCCAAACTAGCAACAAATTGAATAGATTGAATAACAGACTGGAATGAGTGGAAGGTATTAGTAAACTCAAAATTAGGTTAATAGAAATATCCAAACTGTAGCAAAAGAAATGAATAGAGAAGAAAGAATAACAGAGCTTTAAAGCGATGTGAGACATAATTTAAAAATCGAACCTATGTGTTCTTAGAATCCCAGAGGGAAAAGAGATAGATAATAGGTAGAAGTAATATTTAGGAAGAAAAAATGGGTGATAATTATCCATACTTGTTGAAGAACATCATCCCTCAGATTCAAGAAACTCAGAAAATTCCAATTAAATGAAATTTGTAGAGAACCACACTTAAGCTCACTTAGAATAACTTTTTAAAAACCAAAAATAAGAAGGAATTTTGAAAAGGAGAAAAGTAGTAATGACTGAATAAGAATTAGGAGATCTAAATAAGAATGATGACTGACTTTAGTTTCTTAACATTGATTAGTTTTTTAGTCACATTTTTAGTGTTGAAAGTTTTAAATGTAAGTGCAAATACATATATGTGTAAAGATACACACACATATACATGCATACACATATATATATACATATATATAACTAACTAATGATTACAATGATCAAGAATAAAAACAAGATTTGGTAAAATATAACTAAGCTCCACCTTAAATCTTTCAAATTCATATATATGAAAATATATAATTCGTACAGAAAATATCTGAATTTCTCAAAAAACATGTATTTATCTGATTATTTTACTGTTTTACAAAACAAATCTTAGAGGAGTGCATGGATTGTTAAATCTATTTATAATGGACTCCTTCCCCAAATTTTGTGGTTTAAATTTTATTGTCTAATAATGCTATTATTAGTATTATTTTTAGAAATTTAGGCCTTAATATCTAGCTAAAATTTAATCCTTTAATACATTTTCAAAAGACTTATTCCACA
>NW_004444307.1:427068-428422 GCF_000243295.1 Trichechus manatus latirostris
GTCTCAGGCTGATGGAGTCTCTGGTTTATGTGGTCCTTTTGTCTCTTGGGCTAATATTTTCCTTGTGTCTTTGGTGTTCTTCATTCTCCTTTGCTCTAGGTGGGTTGCGACCAATTGATACATCTTAGATGGCTGCTTGCTAGCTTTTAATACCCCAGACGCCACTCACCAAAGTGGGTTGCAGAACATTTTCTTATTAAACTTCGTTATGTCAACTGACCTAGATGTCCCCGGAAACCATGGTCCCCCAGACCCCTGCCCCTGCTACACTCTCCCTTGAAGTGTTTGGCTGTGTTCAGGAAACTTCTCAGCTTTTTTTGGTTTAGTCCAGTTGTGCTGAATTCCCCTGTATTGTATGTCAAGCCACCAACATTTTGGTTATCAGCCAAGCACCTAACCATTTGCCACAGGGATCTTTTGTAAATGTTTAATTTACAAAATTCATAATTTACCATAACTGAAAGGAACCAGTTCTTCTTTGGTCTTCCTTATTCATTGTCCAACTTTCAAATGCAGATGAGTTGATTGAAAAGACTATGGATTGGGTCAGATGCACCGTAATCCTTAAAGTAACATCTTTGCTTTTTAACACTTTAAAGAGATCTTTTGCAGCAGATTTGACCAATGCAATAGGTCATTTGATTTCTTGACTGCTGCTTCCATGGGCGTTGATTATGGATCCAAGTAAAATGAAATCCTTGACAACTTCAGTCTTTTCTCCATTTATCATGATATTGCTTATTGGTCTGGTTGTGAGAATTTTTGTTTTCTTTATGTTGAGGCGTGATCCATTCTGAAGGCTGTAGTTTTGATCTTCATCTGCGTTTCATGTTCTCCTCACTTTCGGCAAACAAGGTTGTGTCATCTGAATATAATAGGTTATTAAGAAGTCTTCCACCAATCCTGATGCCGCATTCTTCATATAGCCCAGCTTCCAGGATTATTTTCTCAGCATACAGATTGGATAAGTATGGTGAAAGGATACAACCCTGACACACACCTTTCCTGATTTTAAACCACACATTATGCCCTTGGAGCCCCAGTGGTGGAGTGGTTAAGAGCTCGGCTGCCAACCAAAAAATTGGCAATTCAAATCCACCACTCGATCCTTGGAAACTATATGGGGCAGTTCTACTCTGTCCTATAGGGTCACTATGAGTCAGAATCTACTTGATGGCAATGAGTTTTTTTGTTTGTTTGTTTTGTTTTGTTTTTGTTTTATTATCCCCTTGTTCTGTTCAAACAACGCCTCTTGGTCTACGTACAGGTTGTATGTATATATATGTTGTTGTTGTTAGGTGTCATTGAGTGGGTTCTGACTCACAGCGACCCCATGCACTACAGAACTAAACAC
>NW_004444307.1:429483-431179 GCF_000243295.1 Trichechus manatus latirostris
AGTAGGGCCTAAAGGAAAATAATTAAAAAGAGTATTTTAAAACTAAGCCTCAGTCTAGGAGTTAGTGAAGTCTATATGTTTTCCAGATTTTCTTACCAGGACCCTTTATCAGACTTTCTAAAGAGATTTTGCCTCAGGTGTCCTCCATCCAAATCTTCTGAAAACTTGAACAGCAGTAGGAGATTGACCAAAAGTCTAAGATTCAATATCTTGGTTATTTTTTATTTTCTTTTGCTCAGAGAGGCCAATGATATTTGTTGTTTTTATTATTATCCATTTTTTCTGCATTTAATTTGGTGTTGTGTAGAAATATCTCGAAAGGTAACTTACTTATTTGATATTATTTGTCTCTTTTTTTACCGAACATGTCATTAGCCAAAGAATGACTCTTTATTAAGAATTTTTCTACCCCAAATCCTGTTTTATGCAGATATAGAAAACATTTACCTCGTATTTATGACACGTAGTCTACATTCCGCAGTCAAAAGAAGTAGTGAGAGTGTATTACCTGGAATGGAAAATGAGGAGTCCAACTCTATTCTTTCTCATTCAGTTTGGAAATCTTTGTAAAGATAAGTATATTCAAATCAGCAAAGCCTTGGTCAATACATCTTTGGCTACTTAAGAAATTGGCAGATATTATTGCAGAGCCATCAGTTATAATTTTGAAGAAGGTATAGAAGACAAGCTTATGAAGCTTGAAAAAGGGAAAATGGAAAACTATAAAAATTTTAAATAAGTTATCACAATAAATGTGGGATGAATTTGTAAAGAATTGGAAGTACATGACATTAGCCAAAAAGATTACATGAAGATAGGGTAATGCTGTACAGTGTTTCCCATGATGAATAAACACCAAGATTATAGTCAAAGGGGAGGCAAAAAAGTCTTGACGTCATTGAAATTCTAGATTTGACTCTATGTATCGTTCTCCTTAGATAAGCACTCTGAAGTTCACATATAAATACTAAACCACTGCAAATTTAACAATGTCATTTTTCAGGGTTTACTGAAAACATCTTTCTGGTCCTGGAGATGTTACTTTACTGCTACGTAACTAAATGATGGCCTCCAACTTAGCATATTAACAATAAACTCCTAATATTCAGTCCACACATCCCCTCCCCCCCCATCTCCCACTTATTTTGTCACAATCTTCTGTTGTTGTTGTTAGGTGCTGTTGAGTTGGCTCGGACTCATAGTGACGCCGTGTACAATAGAACAAAACACTGCCTGGTCTTGCACTGTCCTCACAATCTTTGCTATGTTTGAGCCTATTGTTTCAGCACTGTGTTAATCCAATTTGTTGAGGATCTTCCCATTTTTGACTGACCCTCTGCTTTACAGGCATGATGTCCTTCTCCAAGGACTAGTCCCTCCTTATAACATATCCAAAGTACATGAAAGCAAAGTCTCGCCATTCTCGCTTCTAAGGAACATTTTGACTGTACTTCTTCCAAGACAGATTTGTTCATTCTCTGGCAGTCCATGGTATAGTCAATATTCTTTGCCAACGCGATAATTCAAATGCATCCATTCTTCTTTGGTCTTCCTTATTCATTGTCCAGCTTTCTCATGCATATGAGGTTATTGAAAATACCATGGCTTGGGTCAAGCACACTTTAGTCCTCAAAGTGACGTCTTTGCTTTTTAATACTTTAAAGAGGTCATTTGCAGCAGATTTGCCCAATCTTCA
>NW_004444307.1:431641-433899 GCF_000243295.1 Trichechus manatus latirostris
CTCTATTCCTTTCACCCTTGTTGCCTCCTGTCATATTGGGGGAAAAAAAAAGTCAGCTTCTGACAGAGACCTTAGCCCTTGCTTTTCCACACACCGGGAAAAGTCTTCATTAACTTATTCTCTCACCTCCTTCAGACTTCATTTCAAATATCCCCTTTACTGACCACTCTATTTAAAATTGCAAACCTCCCCTACATTGCACTCACTAAGCTCATTCACAGCTTTTTTTTTTCCATAGTACTTATGTACTGTGCATTCTAATCATTTCTTTATTTTCTGTCTCCACACACTAGAATAAACTCCATAACAACAAGGCCCATTTTATTTAATGTTCTATCTTCAAAGCCAAGGGAAGGACCTGGTATATAACAAGTCCTCTACTAATAACTACAGTCATAAATAGAAGTCCAAGGACTGGTGCATGTCTGCACCTTTGGGTATCTATACATGTAATCAGTGGATCATCAATTCATGAAAGTTTTAACCAAATAGCATTATAATTAGTGGGCTTCCTAGAGATTACATAATAGCTTTATGAGTGAATTATAGCTATTGCTTAAAGATATGGATGTTAGAAAAATATGTAAGTTGGCTGATATTAATAAAAGGCAAGAACTGGATAGAATTTAATCCCCCTAATGTACACATATCAGAGCCCTGGTGGTGCAGTTGTTAAGAGCTCGGCTGCTAACTTCGAGTCTACCAACCACTCCTTTGAAACCCTATGGGGCAGTTCTACTCTGTCCTATAGAGTCGCTATGAGTCGGAGTCAACTCGACGGCAATGGGTTAATATACACATAGTATACGAAAAATTAGAATGAGGTTACAAAGATATAAGCAAATATTTAAATGTGCCTAAAACTCTTTTCATATGCACCAAACAGAAATGGTTGGTTACAAATAAAACTAGAAATACTTTCTGAGTTGATTATGAATACGGTGGATTATTGTTACTTAGCTCTTAACTATAATTAGGGTTTTAATAGCCTACAGTATATATATGTTTGTTACTATGGCTTGTGCCATGGGGATTATTAGAGTAAAGGTTCTGATTGCGGTTTCATTTTAGGACAAATTTAGCATTTGTTGAGAACTTCATATATGTCAGGCATTGTTTGATTATATATACTATATACAATGTTTTACATATGTATACATATGCTATTTCATTCTAATATTATAACAATTCTATGTGGTAGGTATTATTATTAGAGTTATTCTCACTTTACATGTGATGAAATAAAACACAAGACAGTTTAAATAGAATCCCCAAGTTCTCACAGTGGTAAGTAGTCAAACCAAGCAGTTTAACTACAGAGCATAAACTCTTAACCATTACTGTATAAAGTTCTAGAAAAAGACAAATACATTAATTCAGTCAACTCAATAAACTAATAGAGCAACTGCTATATATACTTGGCAGAGTGTGATTGGATACTACAGCTGTGTGAGACAGGTGGGAAGAATGAGGAATCTAATTTCAGATCAGATTAATGATTTGGAAAATATAAAATATAAGAATGCTAAATGAAGTATGCTTGTTGCTGAACACCATGCTACCTCTGATCTTAGTTATTTTGTAAATTTATCTAATTGAATCAGACAACATCATCCCTAAACCAGCTCTTTTTGTAACAAACAGAAATAATTGGAAATGGTGTTTATATTTAGAAACTGTGAACTGTGGAGAACATCAAAGGAGTTGGGGAAATTGAATCAAAAGAAAGGTGAAATAATGTCTAAGGTCATAACTTACGAAAAATTTTGGAAACAAGCTGAAGAATCAGACTGCTAATTCTTGGCACAGTCAGGGCATATGACAGGTGTAGGAAGGAAACATTGTGAGGCATGACATGTAAGTAGCTGGCATGGAGGTTAATCAAAGGCAGGCCAGATACCAGCCGCATAGACAGCTGGTTAGGTGGTAATCAAGGTCAAGCTGGATAAGAGTCCCGGAAGGTGACTCATATCAGGCCACAGAGACCAGAGGTCATATTTTAAGACAGCTAAAGCACTATTCAAGTCTGGCACAGAATTAAAGAACTAACCACCTTAGAGAAAAGTTACTCTAAATTAATTAGAAAACATTTATTCTATAAGAAGTAGACATTTATTTTTTTCCCAGGAACATATTTACTGAGTGGCTACTCAGTGGCCTGAAGATATTCTAGCACTAGAGGATGATGTAAGAAAAATATAAAAGTTAATAAGACATAGCTTTCAGATCAAAAAATTCTGAGTCAATTGGTATACACA